>NW_012150840.1:16009636-16052286 GCF_000956105.1 Propithecus coquereli | reverse complement strand
GAGACCCAGAGAGGTGGTGCTGGGTCACTCAGGCAGGAAGTGGTAGCGCTGGAAGCATTGCATTCAAAGCCAGGGCAGTGTGGCTTCAAAACAAAAAAAAGCAATGGACGGTGGATGAGCTGATTTTTGGATGCTAAGCTTTTGATTCCATTTTTTCTGTCTCCTCCCTCAGGCTGCTCCTCTGGAAGACACCTGAAGCTCCCTTGGGGGTAAGACAAGAATGAGGACGGGAGGACCCCTCCGCCCTGACCCCAGCTCATGTAGGCACTGCAGCCCCCTGTGGGAGGCACTGGGAGGGCAGCCACTCAGGGCACCCCCCCAGGAGACCCTCTCGTTGCCCACTCCTGAGCCCCCCAGGCTGGCCTCTGACACAGTCCCAAGCAGCCAAGGGGCAGCTGAGAGCCTGCTGGGGAAGCCCAGCTCCCACCAGGCCAGAAGCATCCTCCCACCTGCCCAGGGGCCAGGGCAGGGACGCGTCCCACAGCCCCTCCCCCCGGAAGCCACAGAGCTACGCTATTCTCCGCCAGCCAGCGGCACACGACGCATCTCATTCCGAACCCCTCAATCTTTCCCATTAGCTGAGATTGCAGGTTCAGAGCACAAACATCGCCGCCTGTCACTTCCGCCGCACATCAGCCATCAGCCAGGAATGGTCTCGTCTCCTTCAATCCATCACGCAGGGTTTCCATCGCTCTTGCTCCAAGACCGTTCCGGGAGCCCTCCCCTCAGCCTGGGCCCAGGGGACTTGCTGCATCGGAGGTGGGGGAACAGGAGGCAGGAGAGAAGGGCGGAGTGCTCTGACCCTAAACTGGAGCAGGGAGCTCCCGGGAGCTCAGACCAGCAGCACCTGCAGAGCCCAGGCTAGACCACAGAGCAGGCCTTGCCAGTGTTCCAGAGGAGGCAGCTGAGGAAGAGGAGGGCGCAGAGGGCCCCACCCGGCAAGGCCTGGGGTCTGTGCTTGCTGCCTCTGAATATGCTGTTACTGCTGTTAGATTTGCAGATCCCCGGGCTCCAGCCCTGTGCATTCTCATTGAGTGCAGCTGGTGCCGGGCCGAGAATCTGCATTTTTAACAAGGCTCCTCCAGGGGATTCTGAGGTAGTTGGTCCCTGAACCCCAAAGTCGAGAAACTTTGCCAATGGAGCGCTGCATCAGTTAGGTTAGGTTTGGCGAGGTTGCACTGTCACAACAAACAGCCCCCGAGTCTCGGGGACATAAAACAATAACGATTCATTTCTTGCCCAAGCTCTGTGCCCAGTGCAAGTGGGTAGGGAGGCTCAGTCCAAGGAGGTTACTCAGAGGCCCCGGCCGGCAGGACTCCCTCCCAATCATATTTCCATGACCGCCATGCCAGCCGGCAGCAGAGCTGGAGGGTCTCACGGCAGCAGATAAACACTCGGGCCTGGAAGTGATACCTGGCACTTCCGCCCACAACCCGCCGGCCAGAACTAATCACAGGACCCTGCCTAACTTCCAGGGGGGTGGAAGAAAGTTCTTCTTCCCACATGCCAGGACAGAGAGGGGCATGAGATGTGGGTGAACAGCTGGAATGCCTGCCACACGCACCAAGGCCCAAGGCCACCCCCTGCCCGGTGAGACCCGCCTGGCTGCGGCAGGCATGGCAGAAGACAGAAAACACGCCGAGGCCCGGCGCCCCATCCACTGGACAGGACCTTACGGTCTTCTAAGTTTATTCACCCGCATTAGCTCATTACCGCCTCTCACTGCGGCAGAATTATTCACAGATGTATATTATTTAGATTATAGTCCCTTTTATTTAATTAATTTTATTTGTTAACTCTCAGAACAGCTAAGTGAATAATAGCCCAAGGCCACATGGTTGCAGGGAAGGACTCGGTTTAGTACCCAGGAGTTCGGGCTCTCAGTCTGGGGCTTCTCCTGTTAGATTCAGGCCAAGGCAGGGCCAGGACAGGTTGGCTCCTTGAACTTTGTGCTTGTTGGCTCGGACTGGACTCCCCCAGTGAGGGTCCCTGTGTCCCTTGGAAGTCTCACATTTGGTCTGCACAGGTCCAACCCTGTGCTCCAAACCCTACGAAGCTGCAGGCAGCCCAAGAAGCAACCACCTTTCTTTCTCTTCCATCTACCAGGAAAAGGGAAATTCCATCAGCCCCCAAACACCACCGTGGGGGTCTCTCCATCAGCACTCAGCCCACCTCCCCAAGGCTCGGCGCATGTGCCAGGATTCCCCTTCAAGGGCGGCGGGGAACACAGATGAAGCAAATGAGTGGTGCGTCTGGGCTTGAGCAGAGTCGCTGTGGGATATTGGGGAAGGGAACTGGGAGGAGGCTGGGGCTGGGAGCAGGTGGTGCTTGTCTAACCTTTGGGAAATGAAGAGGATGAAAAATTAGTCTAAGTTTGCCTCTTGCTTTTACCTTGTAGTTGTATAACCCAGGCTAGAAGGGGCTGGTGAAAACAGGACAGTCTAGGTACAAATCCATGTTCTTGAGTGTTCCCAGGGCTCCAGGAAAGTGCGGCGGCCCTTCCTCAGGCACGGCTGAGCCGGGCTGGCTGCCCCAGGTCTGGAGTGGGGGTGCCATGGGCATGAACAGGGCCCTCACCACTGCGCCTGCTCAGAGAGGCGTCTGTTGTGAACACACACACCAAAATGTGGTCACTTCTGTACTTTTCATCTTAGAAGAGGTTTTGCACCCCTCTATACATGCTTTTTATTTTCTCCTGGGAAAAATGCAATGTAGGGGCTCCAGGGGCTCCAAATCCACAGAGAGGCCTGGGCTGTCCCCAGCCACTCCTGTCCTTCAACCCCAAATGGAATTTCCCCGTCTGCCTTTACTGTGCACCCCCGCTCCCGCCCATGGTGCCGCATGGGGTGCGGGGAGGGGTGGGTTGGGCCTGCTGACCCCACACCCAGTACTCACAGGGGTCTGGTGTCAGGCTGTGAAACTGCACAGAGACTGGACCGGGTGTGTGCTACAGCTGGGATGTTAGTCCTCCTGAGCCTCCAGTTCAAATTGATCCCCAGTGCTGGAGGCGGGGCCTAATGGGAGGTGTTTGGGTCAGGGGGCGGGTCCCTCGTAATGGCTTGGGGCCTGGTGGTAACCAGCGAATTCTCACTCCATTAGCTCCAGGAGAGCTGGCTGTTAAAAAAAGCCTGGCTGGGGCGGGGCTTGGGGGAGTCTAGATCCTCCCCGGTTCTGATCCTCCCTGCTGTGTGTCGGGTTCTCTCTCTGATCCAAGTCACTCATTAAACTCTTAGGAAAACTGTATGTGAAATGGACTCATGAAAAAGGCACTTGGGAAAAAATCCACATGAACATCACACAATTATACTACACGTGCTACAAAATAAGAAAACAGACTAAAATTGATCACTTTAGAAAGAGCTGAAATAGTATGGCTTCTTAGTTCTTTCTCTTTTTTGTTTTAAAGGTGTTCAGTTGCCTTGTTTTTTTTGTTGTTGAGACAGAACCTCACTGTCGCTCTGGGTAGAGTGCAGTGGCATCCTCATAGGTCCATGCAACCCCCGTCTCCTGGGCTCAAGCGATCCTTGTGCCTCAGCGTCCGGGGTAGCTGGGACTACAGCTGCATGCCACCACACCCGGCTGTTTTTTGTCCTTTCTTTTTGGTAGAGATGGGGTCTCGCTCTTGCTCAGGCTGGTTTCAAACTCCTGAGCTCAAGTGATCCTCCCACCTCGGCCTCCCAGAGTGCTAGGATTACAGGTGTGAGCCACCATGCCTGGCCATGCTTTCTTATTTCCGTTGATTCAGCTATCCCAGGCTTTCTACGCACCCACAAAGTCTGCTGTTTTGTCTGTCAGTATATGGTTGCTTAATGCAGAGAGGGTGGGGAGAACGAGAGGAAGAATATTGCTGCCCTGTCTTCCCCATTCCCCCCACAGCCACCAGCAAAGTAGATAACGGAATACGTTCAATTCAACAAATATTTATGGAGGCTTTGGAGCTTCAGAGCTTCTGGTTCACCTCATTATTGGGGAATGAATTCTTTTTTTTTTTTGAGACAGAGTCTGTCTCTGTTGCCCGGGCTAGAGTGCCGTGGCGTCAGCCTAGCTCACAGCAACCTCAAACTCCTGGGCTCAAGCAATCCTACTGCCTCAGCCTCCCGAGTAGCTGGGACTACAGGCATGCGCCACCATGCCCGGCTATTTTTTTCTATGTATTTTTAGTTGTCCAGATAATTTCTTTCTATTTTTAGTAGAGATGGGGTCTCGCTCTTGCTCAGGCTGGTCTCGAACTCCTGAGCTCAAACGATCCGCCCGCCTCGGCCTCCCAGAGAGCTAGGATTACAGGCGTGAGCCACTGCACCCGGCCTGGAATGAATTCTTGAATTGTCCTTAAGTGAGGCGACCAAATTTTCAGAAGGGAATAGAAGGCTTGACTAAAGGACAGATTAAAAAAAAAAATTTTATGTCCTTCCTATTTTGGTATTTGTGCCCCAGTTTCCCCACCCTCTGGGGAAGCAGCTGTCCCCCACCCTCAGGCTCTGCGTGGAAAGCCCCAACCTCAGCACCAAGCAGTAATCTAGACCCAAACCAACCCCAGCATCCTCACCAACAATCGGTTCTTCAGTGGGCACATGGCCCAGCCAGAGCCAGCAGGACACGAGGAGTCTATTTCTGGGAATCCTGAACATGAGACTCTTCCCGGTGGACTCTAGGGCAGGAGCTGCGGCAGCCACCCGAAGACGGAAGGCGCAGAGGCTGCAGCACATTAGTAAACACAAAACGGACATGTTGGTTCATCCCAGGAGGATCTCGCCACTCAGCATCTGTGTGTTTTGGTGCGTGGGGTTATGGGGGATGATCTGCTCCCCAGCCCAGCCCACCTTCCCTTCCCTCACATCATCTGCTCTGGATCTCTGGGGCTCCCAGCCTTGCTGTCCCTTCTCTAGGACACCCCCTTCTTCATTACCACCTCTGAAGCAATTTCCTTCCCATGGTGTACAGAAACACCAGATCCCTTCCATGTCCAGCGTCCTTGAGCAGAGCTTCCGGTTCCAAAGCTAGGGCCTGTCCGGCCAGCCTGGGGGTCCCTAAAGGCACCAGTGGATGGGATCAGGTGTTTGCAACCCAGGCTTTCTGGGGTGGTCTGGGGAATGCTTTGTCTACAGTGGGAGCTGGGCAGGCCTCCCAGCTTAAGCTGTGTTATTCTAGGCCCTGGAGGCAAGCGCGAGTCAGGGTAGAGAAAAGATCTAAGATGATTTCCTCCTCCCTCTTCCTAGGGTGCGGTAGCCTGAGGGAGACATTCTGACCCCGGAGGTGACCAGGCACTTTCCTCAGCAACTCCTGCTCTTCTGCTGGGCTTCCATGGCCCTGGATATCCTCTGCAAGGCCGGCCTTGATCTCTGCCTCACCCTTGCCCTCACCCTTGCCCCACCCTGAGTGGGGACCAACTCTCATGGTGCTTCTGATCTCTTGGGGCCTTTGACGGTGCGGAGCGTGCTAGAGTCAGCTGTCCAACCCCCAGGGAGCATCAGGGAGGACTGGCTCAGGCTGGGTCAAGGCAGAGGGAGAGGGAGGTTGCTGTGATTGCATTTGGGGAAGGGATGGGGGACAATTTATGAGACCTTCAACACTTCTGGGGCTTCAAGACACAAAGGAATGTTTTCTTAGTGATTTCTCAGCTGGAAACACCTTCCCCCATTGCTGCCAATGACCAGAATATCAGGGAGTGAAGCACATGTCAGGCCATTCCCAGGCTGGACGGTCAAGCTACTGCTCACTTCATTCATGCAACAAATTTGTATCTAGCACCTACTATGCGCACCTTCCAGGGATTAGGGAGATGAGTGAACAAAACAGGCAAAAATCCTGTCCTTATGAGGATTATACTCTAGTGGGGGAATAAACAATGAATAAAAAATAAACAAGAGAATATCCAGTAGCATGGGCGTTATACAGAAAATGTTAATGGGGTAAGGTGACGGTGACTGACTGGGCCACTATGTTAGCCTGGGTGGTCAGGGAGTCTGAATGAAAAAGAGTCAGCCTTAGGAAAATCAAGGGAAGAACATTCCAGATATAGGGACAGGCTAGTGCAAAGGCCCTGGGGTGGGAAGACGCTTGGCATGTTGGAGGAACAGATGTCAAGCAACAATATCTTGCATTTATTGAGCACTTATGTGCCAGACAATGTTCTAAGCCCTTTCCATCTGGTTTAATTCTCACGACGGCCCTATGGAGTAGGGGCTTTACCATCCCCATTTCACAGATGGCAAGAATGAGACATGGAAAGGGTGTCCAAGGTCACATAACTAATAAATGGCAAAGTTGGGGTTCAAGTGCAGGCGGTGTGCTCTTGACTGCTGTGTGGGGTGGCAGAGGCTAGGACGGCATGAAAGAAGTGAGTGGATTTGGGAGCCTTCGGTATAGATGGGACTTGAAGTGCCAGGACTGGCCGGCAGAGGGCGGGGTCACAGGCCTGGGCACTGCAGCACTCAGAGGGAGAGCAGGCCCCGCAGGAGAACAGAGGGGCTGCAGGGAGTGGGGCGGGAAACCGCAGGGGTCGTCACGGAAACCAAGGAGCGGCTTTCTCTGGAAGGAGGAGGAGGTCAGTGGTCACCTGTGTTAGATGCTGCGAGGGAGGCCAAATCAGGTGAGAACAGAGAAGTGGCCACTGGAGTTGGCATCAAGGGGCCACTAGGAGAGAATGGCAGAAACCCCACTGGATGGGCTGAGAGAAGAATGCGGGATAAGCAACTGGAGACGGCAAGTTTGATTGGCTCTGGGGTGCAGAGAAAATTTGGGAGCACTGGACTAGGAGTCCAAAGACTCCCCCATGCACTAGCTCTGTGATCTTGAATACGGGGTCTAACTTTTCTGAGCCTCAGTTTCCTCATCTGTCAAATGGGGATATGATAGTACCTACCTCACAGAACTATTAATACAATGGGGGATCAAATGACAGATACAAAAATGCTTTGAACGCCCTGAAAAAGCTCTGGAAGACAGCAAGATATTTTAGGGATCTCAAATGACTTTCTTCATGTAGGAGTCGGGATTTGCTCCCCTCCCTCTTCTCTGCCCTAACCATCTGTCTCTCCAATCTGAAATCTGTTCCGCCTGACCCCTAGCTGACCAGAGCCTTCCCTCTCCCTCTGTCCTGCCACAGCCTCCTCCTCACAACCCTGGCTTGGCTCTGGGGGGCTCAGTGGAATATGCAAATGTCTCCCCAACCAGCTGGTGTCTGCCTCCCAGAAACACATGTTCCAAAGCCCCTCTGCCGCACCAGGGAGGGGGAGACCAGAGCCTCTGCCCGCTCCACAGCCCAGAGAGGACATATGACCAAGCGAGGAACAACACAGCAAGCAGATGGGGCAGTACGGCTAGGCACCGTGGAGGAGGGTGGGAGAGGAGCAGGTGACGTGTGCGGGTGAGGGGACGGGCTGGATGTGGATGAAGGGACCCGAGCGTCAGGCACGTGCCCGTGCACCACAGGGGCCCACTGTCCACCGGGTTGCAGCCATCTCCGCTGACCCACCTTTGGGCCTTCTTGGTAAAATTCTGAGGCTGCCCCCCAAAATTCTATTGAGTTTGCAAAATTAGCCTTGCCTATGTACAAAATATTTATATTATAAAATACTTAAGACCGACAAAAAGATTTCTAGAATAATAGGAAGAACTCATGCATTCACCTTCCAGCTGAGGAAATCACACATTTTTCCCCCAAATTCAGGAGAAGGCCCTGTGTGCCCCTCTGCAGCTCAGTCTCCTGCCCCCGCCCCAGGGGAACCGATAACCCGAGCTCAGTGTTTCTCATTCCTGTACATTTCTTCAGATTTTTCCCACATAGGAATGTGTCTCGAGACAATTAAATTTCTATATAAATGGCCACCACCTAGTTGGTCTTCTCTTGCAACTTACCTTCTTGGCTCTGCGTGGTCTCTGTGCGATTCAAGGACATCAACAGCCCACGTGTTTTCACTGCCACCCTGCAGTGTTTCCCAGCACCCCCATCCCCAGACACAGAGCCCAGAGCCTGCGGCCTTGACCCTCTGGTCCTCCCCACCCCCGCAGCCCAGACACACTCTCCAGGGGACATTCGGTGCAAAAATCTCAGGCTAAGATCTGTGGCCTGTTTTGGCGTTTTTTGTTTGTTTGTTTGTTTTTGGCAGCTGATGGTTCCATCAAGGCCTTGGGGAAGGCAACTCTGTAGGGGGAGGCCCAGTAGCCATGGAACAATGAACTGGCTAGAATAGGGCTTTTCACAATAGTCACCATCATCATCGTCATCATCGTCATCACTCACACAGCACACACTATGGGCGGTGCCACTCAAAGTATTGTATATGCACCGACTCATTTAATCCTCACACAATCCCATGGGTAGATGCTGTTATTTTCCCCACTATCATCCAAGTGAGAAATCCAGGCACAGAATGTTGAAGTCACCAGTTACACAGAGCCCGGACTAGAACCTGCTTTAACCACCAAGGTGCACCCTCAAGTTTCATCATGTGTCCTTCTCCCATTGGCCAGGTGGGGGTTACCTCTGGGCCCTGGCGTTTGGTGCCTCCCACAGGCTGCGAGCTCTCACGCCTGAGGACAGAGCTAGCTAGGTGCCAAAGGGCCCCATGAGAGCCTCAGACACAAACAGCAACAAAGATGTAGGGTTGCAAAGCCCTGCTTCCCAGCCCCCCTGCAGGCTGCCCTGAGCCCGGCCTCCCCAGAGCAGAGGAGCGGGCGAGGGGACGGGCTGGGCGTGGATGAAGGGACCTGAGCATCAGGAATATGCCTGTGCACCACAAGGGCACACTCAGGGGGCCAGGATCCCAGGGCAGCCTTGGAATGGGGCTGCTTAGATGTAATAGGTCTCACCCTGCTATTTTGGAAAATGGGTGAAAAAGTGGGAGGGAATCGAGATTTTGGGACTAAATAGTTTCTAAGATCTCTGCCATCTCCCAAGTTATATGACTCTAAAACAGAGGTTGGCAAATGTTTTCTGTAGAAGCCCAGAAAATGCATATTTTAGGCATTGAGGACCATCCAGTCTCTGCCACAACTACTCAACTCTGCCTTTGTAGCGTGAAAGCAGCCATAGACAAACGGTAAATGAATGGGTAAGGCTGTGTGTCAATAAAACTCTATTACGGACACCAAAATGTGAATTTCATACAATTTTCACTTGTCATGAAATATTATTTTTCTTTTAATTTTTTCCCCCAACCATTTAAGCCTGTGAGCCTTTCCTAGCTCGCAGGCCACACGAAAATGGTCAGTGAGCCAGATTTGGCCCCTGGGCTGCAGTTTGCCAACCCCTGCTCTAGAAGGAAATGCCTGGATCCGAAGTCTAGAAGTCCTGGATTTGAATTACAGCTCTGCCATTTTTTACTGTGCAATCTTGAGCAAGTACTTAACCTCTCTGAAACCCGTTTCCTCCTCTGTATAGTGGAGATACCACCATCTCCTCCCATCCCCTAGCACGGAGGGACAAAAGTGAGAAGACTGGAGTGTATCCATCAGCTCTTGGAGCAGAGGCAGTTCTCAGGGATATTAGCACGTCCATGACCTTCCCCCCTGCAAAGCCCTTCCAAGCTGAAAAGTCCAGGACACTGTTGGTCCCCTTTCCATCCTTCGCCTCTGTGCCCAGCCCTGGCACACCTCTGCTCCCTGGAGCCTGCTTCTCCGGTGGCCCCAGCGTCCACTGTGCACAGCCCAGGAGCGGTGTGCTCTGCCAGCCACCCTGGGATCCCGTGCCCACAGGCCCTGCCCTGAGAGGGGTGTGTGTCCTGAGTCTCACTGCTCACACCAGACAGCCAGACCTCGAAAGGCTCTTCATCCATTGCCCCCTTTCCATAGCTCTTTGCTCAGAAATATTGCTGACAGTCTGGTTCCCAGATACCAGATCACTAGTTTGTGCCAGGACTCTGGCTTCTGCAAGGACTGAGAGCCCCCTTGTGTCACCAACACAGGATACTTTTTCTGCTCAATGGCAAAAGGGCAAGAGGCTTGAGGGTGCAAAGAAGAGACAGAAGTTGGACATCACAGAGCTGTGAGCATCCCGTGCCCAGGGCCTGGTGGTGGGCGGCTCTGGCCTTGGAGAAAGACCCACGGGCAAAGACGGGGGTGTGAGCTCCCTTCCTTGAGCCACGACGTCACTAGATTCCGGCCCTGCTGGGAAAGGGAAGCAGCTAGAGTTCCTGTCTTTGGTGCTTTTCAAGCACACGTTATGCATGTCTGGGCAAGAGAGGGAAGGGACCTGCAGGGCAAGGGCACCCCAGGCAAATGTGCCCCTGCAATTCATCACCCGTGTCAGTGTGCCAGGGCTGACATCACAACACACAGATGAGGTGCCTTAAACAACAGAAATTTATTTT
The DNA here is from genome assembly GCF_000956105.1 of Propithecus coquereli. NCBI lineage: Eukaryota > Metazoa > Chordata > Mammalia > Primates > Indriidae > Propithecus > Propithecus coquereli. Next base: position 16,041,976 of record NW_012150840.1, on the reverse strand, counting down.
CTCACATGTCTGTAGGTTAGAAGTCCAAGATCAAGGTGTTGACAAGTTTGGTTTCTCCTAAGGCCTCTCTCTTGGCTTGCGGATGGCCACCGTCTCACTGTGTCCCCACATGGCCTTTCCTCTGTGTCTCCAAATTTCCTCTTCTTATAAGAAAATCAGTCACATTGGATTAGGGCCCAGCTCTATGACCTTATTTTAACTTAATCACCTCTTTAAAGACTCGTATCTCCAAATATAGTCACATTCTGGGGCGCTGGGGGTTAGGGTTTCAATGTATGAATTATGGGGGGCACAGTTTAGCCCCTAACGCCATCTCTCCACCTCCACATTCAAGCTCCTCCCAGCCTCCCCCACCCCATGAAGATGTGCCAGCACTGGGGAGCCCTTGAGACCCCAGTTTCATGGGGTCCTGCAGGCAGACGGCGGTGCATGATAAGGAAGGGGGGATTTTTTTTGTTGTTTGGTTGGTTTTGCTTCGGGGAAGGCTTGTTGCGGGGGGTTGTTGGGGGGGGTCTGTATCCGTGTAAAAGTGGCACATTCCTCAAGGACCCAAACATGAGGGTCAGTGATTCAGGACTCCTCTGAAAGCCCACAGACCCACAGGCTGGGAGTTGCAGCTACACCCCGATGGGCGGCACCCTCTGCCCTAGCTCTGGCTGGCAGTGCTGAGCGGTGGCAGTCAGTGTCCTAAGCTGGTGATCCAAGGAGAGTCCCTCTGCAGCCTGCTGGAGATCACTGCACCATCTCCTGGGCTCCTGCTCCTCACTGCTCACCGGGGGATGTGCGTGGGAGTGAGTGGAGGGTGTGCAGGGTGCGGGAGGTGAGGGCACCCAGCGCGAAGGGTCTCTGCACCGCCTTCATCTCAGCTCCCCACTCAGGCCCGCCTCAAGCTACACCCTCTCTCTCCCAGCCCTCAATGCTCCTGCCTCCCTCCCCAGCTGACCCAGGGAGGGTGGCGGCTGGCTGGGAAGCTGGCTCACAGGCCGCCTCTCCCTTTGTGCGTACCTCCTGGTATGATTATTAAACGCAAATTACAAAAGATGTGACCTAAGCGATCTTTATTTCTTCTTTCAACAAGTGTTGCCTGCAGGGCCCTGATTCCAAATTCCGTTTCAATTATCTCAGCCATTTTAGACACAAAGCGGCTGGTGTTTGTAATTACCAGAGAGGAAGCAGGCAGAGAGAGGAGTCCGGCTTCCAGCTCGGGACGTCTGCCTCTCCAGTCTGAACTTTCACCGGCAGGGATTAAAGGCACTCAAAGTACAAGACAAGGCCACTCGAACATGCCACATCACATTACCAGATGCCTCTAGGGACGAGGCTACAGATGCACAAGGCCTGGGCTCTATGTTCCCTGGAACAGGGATCCCTGAGGCTCCCCCGGCAATCGAATGGCCTGGAGAAGCCCCTTCCCCCCAGCACTCTCCCCTCCCCTCCACTCTGCTTCTCCAGGGGGGTGGCACCCTGGCTCTTCCAGGAGACCAGGAGCAGGAGTGTGTGCTTCCGCACTTCTGAGCACTTGCTCTGGGGAGACGGAGCCACGGATGTCCTCCCCTGGTCCGTGGCTGTGGGTGCCTGGCAGGAGGAGCCTCACGAAGGAGAGAAGGAAGCCTGTTGGTGACCTGGGCGTGATCTTTCTCCAGCTGCCCCCTGGTCCTCCCAGCACAGAATCACAAACAGCTGCAAAATGGAGATGGCATCTTCCTTCCCAGTGTGCCCAGCCTGGTGCCACCCACACAGGGTACAGGACAAAGAGCCCAGATGTTACGGTCTGGCAGATCTGCCCCAGTCTCGGCGTGCCACTTACTAGACAGGTGACCTTGGGCAAGTTATGTGACCTTGTTAAGCCTTCATCAGGGTCGTCGTCTGTGAAACAAGAACAGTTATGGTGCCTACACCTCAGAGGGTTGTTGTGAGGATCAAATAAAATTTAATGTAAGGCCAAGGCACACTGCCTGGCACACAGCAAGTGTGCCATAAATGCTAGCTGCTGGAGTTACGGCCTGATAAATGAAGATGTCCCAGCTGCTCCAGCCAAAGCCACAGGTGTAAACGTTTCAGTAGCCCACCCTCCCCCCACCCTGACACCCCGCTGCCTCCTGGACCAGGATCCTGGGAAAGGCCTTGGGGGCCGGCCACATGAGAGATCTGAGACCTGCTGCTGGCCACCTCGCCCCCACGTAGGGGCCGCTGCGCCCAGGCCCAGGCCGGGCCAACGGGAGGGGCGATTTACAGCCGCGCTTAGTAAGGCTGGGCGAGTCATTTGTCACGCCGAGCCCGGGCACCTTGTTCTACCTGTGTTGAGTGTGTTTTATTGGTGTTGAGCAGAGTGAGGCCAGAGCGGAGTCGGGGATAGAAAACCCACTCAAGTGAAAAATGAGGAAAGCCAAATGGGATTGAGAGGAGTGAAAGGGGGAGAGCCGGCAGGGAAGGAGGTGAAGGGGTGGATTGTAAAACACAAGATGAATGTGTGCAGCAGCGCTGGGGTTAGCAGCGCCTGCGCCCAGAGAAGGGCCGCGCAGGGGCGCGCAGGTCCAAGCACACGCGGGAGGCCACGGAGCTGCGGTTGGACCAGGGGAGCCCTGTCCCTGCAGGTGAACAGGTGAAAACAAAAAGGGTTTTAAAAAACAAAGCAAATCCGCCCGCCCTGGGCCTTCCACTCCCGTCTTCTCCCCTCTGGTCTCTCCCCAGCCTACTCTGGGACGAGGAGGCCCGCCATCTGCTTAGGATTTCATACCCTTCCCTCCGCGTCCCTCGGCACAGAAGTTTCAAGTCCAAACTCATAAAACGAGACTCTGCGGTCGGCAGATTTAGAGATCTCCCTGTTAGGAACAAGAAAAGAAAGAGAGAGGGGGAGAAGCCGAGGAAGAGAGAGAGAAAGGGGGAGAGAGGGAGGCAGATAGAGAGATAGACTCTCGGCTTTGTGCCTGCAACAAGCCACTAAAGGTGCATTTTTAATTAAATTTATACAAAATGTGTCAGTTTTATCTCTAGGTTTCAAACCTGACTCTTTTCTATCAAAGAGAAGTATTGATCTCCATTGCCCCGGAGCTACCTGACTGAATTAAACAGAATAAATAGGAGGAGGAGGCCTGAAAGGGCTCGGAAACAACTGCACGGAGGCAAAATCTAATGGCTCCGCAGTCATTTGCTGCAATTAAAAAACAAAACCATTTAGAGGGCCTGTTAACACCTTGAAGTCAGAAAACTCTCGCTTCAAAAAAAAAAAAAAAAGGCTCTAAACAGCTCCCAGGCAAAACATTTTAATTGCTATGAATCCTTCCATCTTTGTTGGCACTTGGGTGTCCACGCGTTTTCCTGCAGCGCCCGGGTCCGCGCACACGGCTCCCGCCCCACAGAGCCCCGACCCCGCAGCCCCGAGCTCTCCGGCCCGGCAGCATCTCCCGGCTGCAGACACAGCTTGGGCCTACTGGGCTGGTTTCCGCACCCACTAGGCAAGTTACTGTGCCGCTCTCTACCTCGGCTTCCTCATCCGTAAAAGGGGGACAAGGACACGCACTTCATAGGGTTGTTGCAAGAACGGAATCATCTATTAAAGGGCCTTGCACCATACCCGGAGCAGAGAAAAATGTGAAGTGAACAGTAGCCTAAAGAACTACACGTCCGCCCGCAGACAAGGTCTGATTCTCTTTTACTGAAGGAGGTGACTCCACGTAAACGCTGGCCGTGGTACCCTCCCTTCGAGGATTTTACCCATCATGTTTTCCTGTCTGTGGCGCTTCACCCATAGGACTCTGAATTATGGCTCTTGGCCCCATGACTTCCCATTTTGTCTCTTATGGCATTAGAAATGGGCATGCCAATCACTAAGGGACTGTGTGGAGTGACGGACGGGCCGCCAAGGTGGCGGTCCCTTCTGTTTGCTCTGTTGCTACTGCCTGGACCTCAGCCGGGGCACACGGCCCGTGCAGGGGCACAGAGCCCCGCACTTAGAAGGGCCCCGTGCTTGGTTAACGCTCTGCTGACCTTGACTTGAAATTTTTAATCATTTTTGAGCAAGGGGACTTGCAGTTTCACTTCCCACTGGGCTGGGCAAATTATGTAGCTTGTGTCGACCTCGGTGTACCCCTGCCCCCCGCCCGCCCCGTGTTCCCTTGGTACTTATTTCTGTTAAGCACCACCGTGTTCTCAGTTGCTCAACCACGGAGGCATTTTTACTTTCTCTCTTTCACTGCCCCTACCAACGGGATCTAAGACCCGCTGTCTCTCTAGACTAGATGTCACCTCCATAGCCATCTCTTCCCTTTCCAGTCCTGAACATCCCTGGCGCAGTCCCCAAGGGCTGTCATCATCTCCCCCTGCCGAAGTCTCTTCCTCATGAATCCATCCCAAGGAAGGCACCCTTGGGCCTACTGAATGTCCATCACTAGGCTGAGGTCGGTCCACAAATGCAGGGCCGCTAAAGCGTAGTCCTTACACCACCAACAGCACGGCCACCTGGGAGTTTATCAGGAATGTAGATTCGTGGCCTCTCCCCAGGCAGACCTCAGAATCAGAATCACTGAGGGCGAGACCTAGTAATCTGGGCTTGTAAAGGGCCCTCCCAGAGGCTTACTGACGTCTGAGAAGCATTGCTTTTCAGTGGGTCCTGCTTGTCAGGGTCAGCCGCCCCTGCTCCCCAGACCCCCAGATCCAATGGGGCCTTCCCGGGACTTCCCCGAACCCCGTGCGCGTGCCCGTCTGGGAAGGTGCACGGCCAGGCGCGGAGCCATCACTCCTCTGCCTATCAGGAGGCTGATCGTTCCCATCCCCACATGGGCAGCAGGGGACTGACCAGCACTGCTTAATTAAACGAGGAAAAGATCGGGTCACTGCCAGATAAGCAGGCAGGATTAAAACGGACAGAAAGAATGGACAAGGGGGAGCTGTCAGCACCCCGGCCTGTCTAGAGTGATTATTAATAATGATAAGCAGGAGAATGGGAATAATAAAGGAATAATGAACTGGTTCTGAAAGTGACAGGAGATGGAATCTGATAGAGGGTGAGCCCGGGCTGCCTGCTGCCCTGCGGGGAGGGGATGGTGTGGGAGAGGCCAGAGGAGCAGGGTGGGCTTGTGTTGGAGGCTCTGGCCGGGCAGAGGGAAGGGCCGTCTTCTTTCAGAGAGGCCAAAGACCCAGGAGGCCTATCTGACCAGCCACCCAATCAACCTACATTCACTCTCCTTTCTTCAGAAGACCACGGGCCTCATAACCCTCCTGTGTGTCAAAATCACCTATGTTTAAAGTGCAGATCCCCAGACCCCACCCCAGAGATCTGACTCCCTAGGTTTAGGGTAGAGGCCAGGCATCTGCATTTTGTTAGCTTCCCCTAGCGGATCTGGGGCAGGTGGTCTGTGGGCTATGCTTTGAGAAAGACTGACCTTACGCCAGGGAGGGTATTCAACCCGGAGCAGGGACACATTTAATGTCGGGATCATTCAAAAAGTGTATGTGGCAGCAGCTGCCAAAGGACAGGGAGTAGGGAGTGGGGAGAGGTGAACCTGTGCCTCGCACACAAGCTCTACAAAGCAGGGCCAAGACGCCGCCTGCATACAGGCAGGAAGCGTGCACCAGAATCGGCCCTGCTTGTCAAGCCCTGGGCACCTGGCATTGGCACTGATAGACATTAACGCTGCCATCTCCTTTGACCAGTGGTTGCAAACTCAAAATGTCTAAGAAGCCAGAGGGAAGAGGCAAGGCAGGGACTGGGAGGAACGGGAGAGCCCAAGCCCTGTCCCAGCTCCCCAGGCAGTCCCATGGGGGAAGGGAGGCTCAGCATTGCCAGATCCTCCAAAGAAGCAGAGGTCTGTCTGTTTTTACCATGAGCCCACAGTTTGCAACCTCTGTCTTAGACAAAGGTTCTCGAATGGGGTAGAGGGTTTGGGAAAGTGCTTGTTCAAAATGCATATTCTCAGGTCTTCCCTGCCCCCAGACTCCAATCCAGTAGGTCAGGGGGCCCAGGAACCTGTATGTTTAATAAGCTTTGCAGGTGCTTCTGATGCAAGTGGTCCATGGCCAGGTGGCCACCTCTGAGAAATGCTATCTTGCACAGATTGTCATTTTGCTTTTAGACTCTAGGAAAACACCTTAAACAACCCACTTAAAGGAGGTCAGGAGGAAATCCTGATGTCCTTGGCTCCAGGTAGGACTCCCATACCCAGTGTTCCCATTATGCTGAGTCAATGGGCGGAGCTCCCAAGGGCCAGAGCCACTGGCATTGGCCATGGACATCTACTACCCTTTCTGAAAGAGAACCCAGTAGAGGAAAAGAACCTTGCTGCAACCCCCACCAGGAGGAGCCAGAACACTGACGGATGCGCAAACCAGAGATGCACACCGCGCACCTCATCTGGTGCTTCATGAAGATGGAATGAGAAAGGCCTGGGTTTAAGCCTCAGTTTCTCGTCTCTCTAAAATGGGCATGATTGCAGTACACACTCTACAATTGAGAAGATAGAATGAGATAACATACAGAAAGTGTTTCGTATATTGCCTGATACCTGGTAAGAGCTTCGTAAACATTAGTTATTATTATTATTGGAGGTGAGTAACATGAACAAGACACACAGCTCACAAGGGCACCTTTAAAAAGACCGAGGGAGAGGGGTACTGATGGGGAAAGTTCTGCAAGATGTGCTGTTACAGGAAAAGGCAAGTGGTGGGCCATACGTGCAGAATGGTCCCAATTCCGTATGTAAGGCCAAGCTCTGGGTCTCTGTTTGTCTATCCACACGCATGTCAATGCACTGAGCTGGCTGGAAGGTCACCCTGGTCACCTCTGGGGAGGGCTGCAGAATGGGTGGGGGCAGGGCAGAGCGAAAGGGATTTTCACTATATTTAGATATATAGTTTTTAATGTAGTCAATATGTATTACTTGTGTAAAGATAATATTTTAAAAATAGAATTGTGTGACCTTTTAAGGAAGTAAACTTCTTTTAAAAATCTGGCATCAAAAGTTCTTATATCCCTGCACATCCCCCAGGTCAAAAACACTATTGCAATTCAAAAGATGGCACATCCTGCCTGCTCTCTCCCAGGGACGGGGATGTGCTTTCTGAACAGCCCTGGGTCCTCCAGGTTCCCTGCGTCCTTGCTTGCTCTGGGCTCAACAAACCTGCGCTTCCATAAGAATGTCAAAAACGACTCCCAAATGCCTCTATTTTACTTCAGTTGGACCATCTGCTCTCCCCAATAGTCAAATCTGCTAGATTTTCCTTTCCAAATGTAATTGTGGAAAGTCAAACTGAAGATGAAGTGGAGAAGGTAATTCTGAGTCTGCGCAGCCCCCTGGTCTGGGTTCGGGGCTGGGGGCACTGCCTGAGGGGCACCAAAGGCTCCTCTGCCTCCTGACTTAGTTCTCAGGGACGGCCGGGGGGTCCACAAAACACAAAAGTGGGGGACAAACGGGAAGCCCCCACTCACCTCCTGAGACGGTGAGCACTGATGGGAGAAATCTTTCCAAAGTCTGGTTCACTGGGGTATAATTTACAGTACACCTCCTTTCTAGAGGGGTATCACCCTTTCTAAAGTGTACAGTTTGATGAGTTTTACGAACACAACAAAGGGACATGTAGTTACCACCACAATCAAGATGTGGAACGTTTCCACCACCCCACAAGCTCCTTACTGTTCCTTTAGGTCAATCCCTGCCCTCCCCTCCAGCCCCTGCCCCCACCAGTTGGTTGGCTGGTTTTTGTTCTCTAAAGAGCTAAACTATTTTCTTCCTCTTTGCTTAGCTTCTCCTACCAAGTACTATCTCCTCCATCTACATAGCCTCTATCTACACCCAGGGAGGCAACTTTCTGTTCAAACTTTGTTTCATGGCCCTTGTCCTTAAAACTGCAAGAGTACCTTGGAGGGCCTTGCGCCTTGGGGACAGTGGCGACCTGTCCTTCCGACTGGAAGCACATGGCCTTGGCCTGGACGCTGAGGCAGAAGCTGCAGGCACCACGGCTGGAGGCCGCGTGCTAACCACACTCCTTGTACAAGTTCTCTCTTGAAGGGTGGTCTGAGTGGTGCACCCCAGGGCTGCCCTCCTCCTGAGCCAAGTGTGGACACGCTGCTGGCCGATGGGTGGCCCTTGAGGCCTCTTTACTCCTCGGTTGCCTGGCTGAGGCACTGGCGGCTGCTACAGAAGGGAGAAGGCAAACCTCCTACTTTTCTTGCGACCGCCGAGCTGCAGACTCTTCCTGAGCAGATACCATCGGCTCCAGGTCAGGGTTTATTTGAACGGTTCAGCAGAGGGCAAACAGCTCAGAGTCCAGTTACTGGCCCTGAGAGTATCCCAGGACCCTGCTTAGACTCCGTGCTGGACACAGGGTTGGGCTTCCTGATCAGAGGAGGATAACCCGACAGGTAAACTGGACCTTGTCCAGAGCTCACATGACTTTAGGTTAGATATCAGGCAAAGGTGCCGGCTGCTGACAAAGGACACTTGGCCTGCAAATCAGGACTCGAGATCCAGGCTCAGGAACACGACCTTGGCTGAGTGTCCTTGGGGAACAGAATCCTCACTGGCAAAACGAGGAGGGTGGGCAGGGGTCTCAAAGTCAAATGCCTTCCGTGGCCAGGCAGGAATGTACACGAGGAAGGGGTGGGGGCTGCAGAATTGCCACTACTTAAAGGGGCTGTTGTTTCTCCGCTTGTGTCGATTGCTGTCGTAGGGATGGCAGTCTCAGAGCGGACATAGCTCCCAATTTTCCAAGAAAAGCTGGAAATCTAAATTTTAATATGAAACCTTTCAGTTTTAAATGCTAATTAACTAACAATGAGAAAGTAGTGTGTAAGCCAAATCCAACATGTCCTGTGGGTCATGTCAGCCTGCGGGCTTCCAATTTGTGATCATGGGGTAGATGCCCACTCAGGTCCTGTCTGTGCCTAATGCCCCATGACCTATGACCAGGTGCAACAAGCGGCCACTGCCTGCCCATTCAGTGTGACCAGAAATAATCTTCCCTGAGGGCTCCCTTTGTGGGAGACACTTGACAGGCATGAGCTCATTGAATCATCACAACAGCCCTATGAGACAGGAATTATTTTCAACCTCACTCTACAGGTGAGAAAACTGAGGCTCTAGGAGGTATGGGAACACGCCCAAGTTCGTACAGCTGTGATGTGGAAGGGCAGAGATGTGGGCTGGCATCGTCCGAGTTCTCAGCTAGCAAGCCTCTGCTTTGCTTCCTCTAGGCTGATGCCCATTCCCATGACACTCTCAGCACCAAGCAGCCCAGATGCCATCCAGGGGGATTCTGGAACTAGCTCTTAAGAGGAAGTCCCAAGATTCTTGTGCATTTTCCATCCAGGGCTGTGGCTTCCCCTGCCCCCTCTCTGTGCTGTCCCTTGTGTCACACCTCCCGTCTGCTGGCAGGATGTGTGGCTGCTGGGGTGAATGTACTGCTGCTTGAGATCTGGAAAAGATGGAGTTTTGCAGGATTCTCTCTGTTCTTCTCCCAGCCCCTTCACAGCCAGGTGTTTTTTTGCGGGGAGCACATGGAGGGGCCACTCTCCCTCCTCCCCAAGGCAGCCCTGTTCGCTGCAGCTGCAGCAGATGTTCCCGGGCAGGCTGGCCAGCCAGCGTGCTGTGGGAGCCAAGAGCCCTGCAGCCCGGGAATTCTGGGCTAATGCTCAGCCCTGGCACGGTCCCCACTCTCGCTGACCCCTCCAGTCCAGGTCACCACGACAGATGCTGGGAACATATGCCGTGAATTAATTCACTCCGGCACAGCTACAGAGGAACAACCTCTTCCTCTCTCTGCTCCTGCCACCCTTGCTTTCTGATTTCTACCTTGCCAAAGAAAAATCAGATTTTCCCCCTGCCTTGCTCCTAACACCCCCTCCATCGGGCTTTCTCTTTATTATCCTGAGCCCACTGCCAAAGGCCCTTGGCTCCCCGAGTCGCCCTCACGCCCCACAATCCCAAGTAGGATGAAAGGGCTGAGAAGGAGCCCGGATGTCCCCCTCTCCAGCTTTCATCTCCAGCTAGGTTAAGTCCCAGTTTTCCTGGAACTGGTGAGTGCTCATTTCCTTTTCTTGAGGGGAGTTTGTCTCTCTCTTTTGGGGGCCAGAATCTCCCCACTCTTCCAGTCTTTCCTTACATCTAACTCAAATCACTCCTGCTGCAATGAATTTTCCGGATGGAAATAGCAGCTGAACTTTGGCAGCATGCAAGTATTGTTATTTCTCATCTTCCTTCTTTCCTCTGAGGAGGGGTTGGCAAACTTTTTCTATAAAGGCACCGATAGCAAATATTTTAGGCTTTGTAAGCCAGACAGTCTCTGTTGCAATTAAGCTCTGCCCATTGTAGCACGAAAGCAGCCACAGAGATAAATGAGCTTTTGCGAATGAGCAAGTGAACAAATAAGCATGGCTACATTCCAGTAACACTTATAAAAACAAGTGGCGGGCTGGATTTGGCAGACGGGAGGTAGTTTACTGGCTTCTGCTCTGAGCAAATCAACCCCACCTCTATTATTTCTTGGTGGAGGGAAGCCACCTTTCTCTCTCCTCTCATCTGCACGTTGCAGCAGGTCATATGGGCTTCTCCACTCACGCAGAAAGGTCCTGTCTGTTTCTCCACTAGCTTGCGAGCTTCCTGAGGTCAGGACCATGCCTTATTTGACTTTGAACTCCTGGACTATGTGTGGAGCTTTACAGATAGGCAAACTATGCCCAGTTTTACACGGGAAGAGCTTACGGGCTAGTGGAAAACAGACAGATGAGCACTATGTTCTCCAAACTGAATGGCAGGAAGAAGGAAGGGAAAGAGGAATCAGGACAACGTGCCTCCTCCAAACTCAATATCAACCTTTGAAAAAAAGTAAGGAAAAGAAACAAGAAAAAATGAAGTACTTAATTAATCCTGATACCCTAAAGCACCGAAAACAAACAAACAAACATACACAATTAAACCAATGCCCTGGAAAACAGCCTGGCAGTTTCTTAAAAGTTAAACATAAACATACCATGTGACCCAGCAATTTCACTTCTAGGAATCTACCTCAGAGAAATGAAAACATCTGTCCACACAAAGACAAGTACACGGATGTCCATAGCAGCATTATTCATAATGGCCAAAAACTGGAAACAACCCAAACATCCATCAACTGACAAACGGTTAAGCAAATGCGGTGTAATCCACACAGTGAAATAGCGTTCAGCAGTGGCAAGAACTGCCGATGAATGTCGCGATGAGGTCACGCGTGAGCCTCGCCTGTGCGAGTGAGAGCAGCCGGACTCGAAAGAGTACATGTTATACGAGTCCATTTATAGGAAATGTCCAGAAACGGCAAATTTATGGAGACAGAAAGCAGATCCGTGCTTGCCTAGGGCTGGGGATGGGAACAGGGATTAACTGTAAATGGACACAAGGGAACTTTGTAGAGCGACAAAAATGTTCCATAACAGGATTATGGTGATGGTTGCACAACCCCATAAATTTACTAAGATCACTGAGTTACACTTTCAGTTGTGCACTTTCAATTTTACGGTACGCAAATTATGTCTCAATAAAGCTGTTACAAACAACAAAACAAAACAAAAACCTGGTGCCAAACCATCCTCTATCTGTGGCTGGGAAGTGATGTCTGAGGTGAGATGAGGGTCATATCCCCTAGCAAATTGCAGGTGCTGTTGTTATAAAATAGCTCATGTGACTTTTCCTGCATTCATTTTGCCATCTCATCTAGTTCTAAAATCTTATGGCAGCAGCTAGCTTTTACTGGGCACTACAATCCTAAGAGGATAGTACGAATATTACCCCATTTTCCACATGAGAAATCAGGATCAGAAAGGGAAAGTAACTCACTTGAGGGTCCACAGCTGCTTAGTGGCAGAGCTGGGACCGGAACCCGATCCTGCCTGATTCTAGAACCTGTGCTCTTCGCCACCATTATTTTCTCCTATCCCCCACCTGTCCACTGCCCCACTGGCTCTTTGGCCTCCAGGAGGAAAGCATGGTGCTGCCTGGGCAAGCAGGGAGAGGATGCTGAGCTTCCGTATTTTGCTGCAGCAAACACGACCTTGTGTTTAGGTCGCCAGCACCAATGTGCCCAGAAGCCCCCTAACCACTAAGTAGAAAGGCCCTGATTTATATAAGTAGCACATTTTGGTCAGGCAGCACTGAACCAGCAGTAGCATCAGTTTCCGTCTGCAGTGTCCTGGGGTTTAGCAAAGACGAGCCAACAGCCAGGGACAGAGATGCCTTCTACAGGCTATGGGCTGCCCAGATGAATTTCTTGCTGGAGCATTTCATCAGGAACTACACAGTTCCAGGGAGCATTCCATGCAGGGGCCTTGTGAGGCCACTCTGCCTGCCCAGTGCACTGGGTACACCCCTGCCTGGCAGGGAGCTGGCAGCAGCCACCTGACCTTTGGCCCATGGCAGACAGAGCTCCTTGTTCCCCTCTCCCTCAATGTAGCATTACGATCTCTGCTTCTTCCAGGCCAAGGCATGAAGAGGCTGTGCAGGAGTTTGAGCGAAGTTTTCCAAAGGCTGCCTGGCAAACCCAAGGAGGCCTCAGAATGCCCTCATCAAAGGAGGGAGGGACCCCACATGCCCAGAAGCCTTTTCTGTGATAAGCACGGCCTTGCGCACAGTGAGGCAGAGCATCCCCTCTCCCCCGTGCCGCCCACCCCAGGCACCCTGACCTCCTGCTGCTCCTCTAACAAATGGGCCAGGCACACGACTGCCTCTTGGCTTTTGCAAGTACTATTCTAGCTGCTGAGAACTGTTCCCTGGACACCAGTCTTGCTCCTTCCTTCACCTTCCTCAGGTCTTTGTTCAAATGTCACTCTCTTGGGGAGGCCTCCCCTAACCACCCTATTTAAAATTGCAACCCCCACCCCAGCACTCCCTTCCCTGGCCGGTTTTATTTTTTCCATAGCATTTATTACCATAAGAAATACCACTTTACTTTATTTGTCCATCCCTCCCCCGCCAGGATGTAAGCTCTTCCAGGCAAGAGGGTTTTGCCTACAGCAGAGCCTGGCATGTGGCATGTGGCAATCAATCACTTCATGAGGGAATGAACTTCCCCATCAGAGCCCGGCCTATGGACAGCATCTCTGCAGCTACTGCCCAATGCCAAAGACACCAGGAGACCAGCTGGGACTACCCAAGCCTGCTCAGAGGTGACATGAGCCAATCTAGGAGAAACTGACAAAGAACCAGTCAACAAGCCACGTGCAGGTGGCAGCACCAAGACTCACTTCATGCCTGCCCTACACCTCTGCAGAAAACCACCTTGCTGATGCCTGCGGATGCTTGTTGATTCTGCCAGGCCCTCTTGGGCCTTCTTCCTGGGAGGCTCTCTGAAGCCTGGGGTGTATGACACCACTGGGGTTGTAACGTAAAGAAGGTATATTAGAAGTCAGATAAAAACTGGGAGGGTGTAGATACTGGAACAACGTCTCATTCCCCAGGCATTCTGAGGATGTGACTTCAAATCTAGCTAAAGGAAGAAGCCCAGAGAGGGTACGGCCAGTGAACAGGACAGATGAAAGGAGACTTGGTCACACATGGCCTGAACCTGAGTTGTTTGAGCTTAATTCGCTCAACTTAAAGCTGTTCCTTACTCAGGTCACTGGCTTCATCGCCTCTCCCTGGGGCCAGGACTTTTGTGCTCAGCCATGCTGACAGGCTTCACAGTGCCGGCCTGACAGAAGCCCTCTGCTCTGTGGTCACTCTGAAGACAAAAATGGAGCTTTAGGGATGGTGGCAGTGAACTTCTTTTTCCCAGTGAACTTCTAATTCTGCCTGCTATAAACGAGATTGTCTTCCCCAGCTGGAGGCAGCAGAGAGCGAACAAAAACACAGGTGTTAAAAGCACCGTGGAGTAAGACAACTTGGTTTGGAATTTCAGCTCTGCCACTCAGAGGCTGGATGATCTTGGGCAATCTCTTAACCTGAGCCTCAGTTTCCTTATCTGTAAAATGGGATAACCACAGCATCTGCTTCCCTGGGAAGCTATGAGGATTAAGCTCGCTGATTGCTATGTGCTGAGCCCACTACCTGGCATGTAGTGAGAGCTCAGCAAATCTTATTGCTGCTGTTGTTACAAAATAAAGGGAGGAAAGAAGTCAGCCCCCAGCCACATGCTCAGGCAGCCCGAAGACCTCCAAGGTTATCAGAGTCCTAAGGCAGTTGAATTTGCCGGTAATTAAGGGACTAGAAATACAGCCCTTTTCCTTTGGGTTTCAGAATGATGTAGACTCAAGCAAAACCAGCCTGGACGGAAACTTTTCAGTGGCCATGGGAATTATTCCAAAGAGGGGCTGTCTGGGCTAAAAGTGTGACTCTGGAAAAGGAGGAAACAGGACCCTAAAGCCACTAAATCCCTGAGTTTATAATTAACAGACAAGCATTTGCTCTGCCTGTTCTGGAGCCATGTGGCTCACCAGGGAAGGGCATGGTAGTCATACAAAAATAACCCCCCAGTGGGTTTTTGATGTGTTGAGCCTCTTTGTTTTTCTGAATTTTAATGAAGGGCTTTCTAGGCAGGATAAGAGAAGCACTCCATGCTCCCTGTGGCCGAGGAGTGGCCCTGGCTGCTGCCAGCCCGCAGGGGCCTGACGCAAAGCAGCAGCAAGGAGAGGCGGGCAGGGAAAGGTCTCGGCCCTCAGATGAGATGTCTTGGGGAGAAAGAGAGAAAAACAAAAACAAAAGATGTCTCTGTTTAGGAAAAGGTTTGGTCTCTGCTCCCGAACTCAGCGCATCTTGGAAAGAGGCGCTTGTTGATGCATGGGGGAGTATCTGAACGGATAAGGAGGGGGAGGCCCAGGCTTCCCAAGAGTGTTTCTGTGGAATTCTCAAGGATGCTAGGCTGGCCCAGTCCCATGAGAACCAGAAACAAGGCTCTGGGAACCTTTTTGGTGGCAGCTTTTGGAGCCCCAGGCACGGGTTGCAGGGAGAGGGGAGAATGGAGAGTGCTGTCCCAATCGCCACCAAAGCCCGACGCGACGTGAAGGAAGAATGGATCACCTTAGTCCCATCTTCCTCCCTCAGCTACAGCCGCCAGGAAGCAGGCGATGAAGATGGCAGTGCAGCTTCACTTCCGTAACTGAAGAGCACCGACTGCCACAGTAAGAAAGGCATCATGCCAGGCCCTGCCCCAGAACCCCAGCGGGCAGCTGCTGGCAACCTCCTGAGAAGGAATGAGTTCCTGTAGGAGCACCCATCCCTTCTCCTCCTGAATCTCACTTTCCCTCATGCTCTTCAACAACACAGAACATTCAGAGTTCTCATCAGATTGTTTAACAGTTGCCCTCCTTCACTTGTGTTGAATCTTTCCAAAATGGGGCTGGAAAGAAATGGAAGAGATGGCCACAGAATAAAGCAATTCATTTCCATCAAATGATCCAATGTGGTTTACTGAAAATAAACATTTTTTATTACAAAATACTCCATGTAAAAATCCTAAGCTGCCTGCAAGCATCTGTAGTTTTAGGCTGATTGTGGAGTGGAGGTTATGGGTTCAGGAGTGCCGGGGCTGCCCCGCAGGGTCCTCCCTCTCCGTCTGTAGCAGGTCCCACTCGGCAAGGAGCTCCGAGGACACCTCAGTGTACAGATGGTCCCAGTCCCAGCTGATGTCATCCTGTCAAGAGGGGCATCACTGGGTAAGACAAAAAAAAAAAAAAAAAAGCCTTTCCCCTTGATGGTGGCTAACTTCTCCCACCTATCGGGGCCTCGGCGGGCACAGGCCAGCCTGAGGAGCCAGCCAGTTAAAGGAATGACAAGCTGCTACTGTACCTCTCGAACTTCATGCTCTGGTGCAAGGACTTTAGTGAGGAGCTTTAGGTCGATCTCGCCATCCTGTGAATGCAAGAAAAGCCAGGATGGGTACCTCGCAACAGCTACCTATCTCTTGCAACTATCTCTTGCAAAGTATGGAGGATCAGTTTGTATGTGTTAGAATTTCCCAAACTGAGATCCACAGAAATGCCTTAATAAGAAAGTAAAAACATGAGTGGATCACACGGCCACTGAGAGTCAACGGAAAACAACGGTTCCCTCCATCCTGGGCGTGCTTTGGGGAAAAGGGCCGCCCCTGACAGCAGCATATCCACAGGGACTGAGGGCAGCCGCGGAAGCAGGCGGAAGCCTGCAATGGGAAACCCTGCAATATGCTGGGTCCAGAGATGCTGTGAGATGCCTGAGGATAGTCCCTCCAGCAAAGTGTGTTGCCAAGCAGCCTCGGGGACCCATGGAGGAGGAGCTGTACAGCTCTGAAGGAGCTGAGAAACCTCTCTGCGGATGCTGCCTGGAGCCTGCCCCTCTGTGCAGAAGCTATTCCACTCACCAGGGTCTGGAAGGCCGAGTACTTCATGAGGTCATTGTCCAGGTCACGGTAGGTCATCACCCGGTTCACCTGGACACTGCAGGAAGGGAGACTGTGAGTGGGACCCACAGGCAGGCCCAGTGCCAGGAGTGCTGCTGGGCTACCGTCCTCAGAGCCTCACGTGCAGCTGGGGATGACCAGAATGGGAACAAAACGTCCTAACAAAATGGGATCCCTGGGATGGAGCCCATCACCAGAAAGATCTGGATCTACATTGGGCAACAGCAAAGGTCCACTGTAGATGATATTTGGAGTGTATCAATTTGTACGTTCTCTGCCTCCCTGCCAACTTCATACCTAATTTAACCTACCTGGGAGGGGCTGCCACTTGCAAAACAAAGTCTTCTTCCTGTACTTCTTCCAGATCCGGAATAATAGGAATGTCTGCAATGAGAAGTGGAGGCAAAACTGTCTGCAGCACAGATGGGGTCTCGCTGCTTCTCCATTTCTTGCTTACTCACCTTCCACACGCCAGCCATGGGGCTGTGGCCAGGCAGAATGCACACTCAGACATAGTGTCTGGCCTCCAGTCTAGGGCTCCCAGGCTAGGGCCACGGTGGCAAAATGAGGGTGCAGTTTTGACAATTTATGAATCCCAGGTCTCACCCCAGAACCTGCTGAGGTAGAACCTTCTGGGTAGGGCTCAAGCATCCATGTTTTTTCCCCAAGATTTCTTTGGTGATTCTGACGCATGTGCCAGGCTAGGAGTCATCGGACTGGATCTCCAAGGAGAAATGTAAAGAAATGAGAAGAGACTCGCAGACAGCACCTGAGGAAGGGCTTACGTGAGAGGAGAGGAAGGAAGGGCAGTGATGAGTGGTCCTGCAATGGGCAGAGATGTAGTGTCACAAAGTGGATGTGACTGTGGTGCCACCTCCTCGTGACCTAGATCTCTGCGCGCGTCACCTCCAGAGTGCAAGTGTCACAGCCCTTGGCCTCCTTCTGAAGGGCGTTTCCCACTGATGATACAACCTGGCCCCCACCTCTGTATCAGGGATCAGGGTCTCCATTTGCCGGGTCTAACATCATAAATGAAGCGGATTCTAACACACTTTCCTAACTATCTTGTGGAGATTTTCCTTCTCTGAAGAAGGAAAACTCCCAGAAAGGAGAGACTAGCGAAGAAACCTTTCCTTTCTGCTGCCATGGACTGAATTCAATTTTATTTTTAAAAGAGGCACAAAATCATTCCAAGAACAGCTGAGAAAAACCCTTGCCACTTTCAGGCTATGCATTGTTTAGACTTTGTGATTGCTCCAGTCAAGCTAAGCCAGAGAATGTAAACGTCAGCTCCAAGCCTGGTGTCTTTATTATTACTTCCAACTGTGTGGGAACAGATGTTGTACCTGGAAAAAGAGAGCGTGCAAGGGAGAGACAGAGACAGAAAATTAAACAGACAGGCAGTGAAAGAAAGTGATAAAAAGAGTGAAAATGAATAAAAAGAAATTGCTGATAGGGAAAATAAAGAAGAGACACATACACCACCCCCAAAATAATGAACCACATTCAGCAAGTCCTATATCTGGAAAGAGCTGTTCAAAGCTTAGATTATATCTCTCTGTCCTGTTAGAGAATTGGAGATGGAATTCTCTAAGATTCTATTTCTTATGCTAATAGAAATTTAGCTTCTTTTCCCCTCTCGCTCTGAGTGATTAATACAGCCCATTGTGCGGGCTGCTGACAGTGCCATTCCCCAGGCTGGTGAGACCGCAAGGCCCTGCAGAGGGACAGCGAGGAAGCTGGCTATGCCATGCGCCATCCATCGGCAGTGTGACAGTTTTGGAGTGAGCCAGTTAGCCGCTCCTGGCTCTCCTCGAGTGCGGAGTCCAGCCTGAGATGAATATTCAGAAGTTGGTAAGAAAATGCCCCATGCTGAGTTTAGGGCTCAGGACAGGGTCCTCCCAAATTCCCCCTTCCCTCCACAACTTTAGCAGTTGGGTCCTGTCAACTCTGCCCAGCTTCTCGGAGCTCTGAGGAATTACACTTCTGCCCGACGTCCACTCTCACTCCCCACGGGCTTCCCTCTTCGTCCCTACCCCCCTCCTCCAAATGTGCACAAAGAGTGTGGGGCTGGCCCATCTGTGATAGATCAGAGGTCAGCTCGGGCCTTGGCAAAGGGGCCGCTCAGAGTGGCGCTGGTGGGGCTGGCCACACAGTGGGATTTCTCTCTAATTGGAAGCCTGGTGCCCAGCAGAACCCGGTGAACTGCCTGAGTGGGACAGAGCCAGCGATGACAGCCAGGCCAAGGCAAGCTGGAACATTCCGGTGCAGTGACAGCTTGAGCCATCGCAGCAGAGGCAGGCCATCCAACTCCTGGTCCCCAGTGGAACAGGTGGCCGTGGAGCAGGTTTTGGGCAAACTTCAAAGAACTTCACAATTTTAGTTTCTCATTTATAATCACAGACAAGTGCTTATGTGTACATGATATGTTCTGGGGAATTCTTTTTTCTCTTTCTTTCCTTCCTTCCTCCCTGTCCTGTCTTTCTCACATACACTATGAGCAAACATGGAAAAAAGAAAATGAACTTGAGAAATCTTCCTCACTAAATTACCTACAAGGAATGATCCTGCCCTGCCTCTAGTCGGAGACAGTGACCTAACCTGTGAATGTGAACTGCTGACCGGCTTGATTTGGTGTGACATGCAAAGCACATAACTTTAACAGAGACCGTGAGAGGATGACAGCAGTCGGTTCTCGTACTGGTGAGAAGCTATTTTAAAAAATCCACCCATTATGTTTACTGTATTATTCTTCTCTCCTCTGCCGCTAATATTAAAAACATTAGCAATAGCCATGAGGTAAGGAAAGTCTGGCGTATAGGATTCCTCCAAAACAGCTCTGGAGGCAGGACAGTCAGCTCCAAAACCTGGCCCCACCATGTCCTAGCTGTGTGACTTTATCCCCCGGTGCCGCCTCGGTTTCTTACCCACAAAATGAAGATTATAATTACACCCACATCATATGGTTGTTTTAAGTATTAAATGCAATAGTCTTTATAATACACTAAGCACAGTATGCTCAATACATAATAAATATTCAACAACTATTCTCATTGCTGTAACAGATATTATAATATTGTGCATGTAGAGAAACTATATGGCTCCACCTTCGTCTTCTCATTTACTCCCAGCTGGTGATGACCATTTTCCGGAAGAGAATGCTGAGGCTAAGCGAGAGTAAGGAGCTTGCGGGAGGGAAACTGGGAATAACCAAGCCCAGCTTCCCACTCCAATGTGGCTGCAACGCCTGGGCTCTGCCATAACCCCCACACCAAGGCTTTCTTTTCATATGTGAAATGCCTTCGAAGATGCCTCCTCCTCTAGTGGAGGGGTGAGACGACTGCCTACAGTGCCGACATCTTTTACTTTGCCTGAGACTTCAAGTCCTCTGTTCTGGGGCATCTCTCTGGATTCCAATAACTATAAATAAGCTAAGTCCTCACCATACGCCCCGACAAGGCCAAACGGAGCAGAGGAAAAGAAGTGCACCCCCACCAGAGAGCCCAGAGACTCTATCCCCCACACACCCATGTCTTATCAAACCAGCCCCAAGGAGAAAGAGGTGGCTGGGCACCCCGAATAGCCCCGAAAAGGGTATGGTGAGGCAAGCGAGCTGTGACATCCCCAATGCCATGGGAGCAGATAACCTCGTCTCTCGTCTCAGTTCCCTGGTGGGCAGGGCCATTCTCACCCACAGCATCCAAGGCTCGCTGTCCCACATCTGACCACCTACCTAAAGGGCCCTCCCTTGTGTTGCGTGCTCGCTCCCTGCCTCTACGTTAGCTATTTCACGAGCTGTTCAAGTGCTTCTCTGCCCCCCTGTGGTACCGGGTTAGCCACGTTGTAGGGAAACTCCATTTGTCTGCTTGTTTATTCATTCATTTATTCATTCATTCATTCAAGGAATACTGACTGAGCATGCACTATGTGAAAAGTACTGTGCTAGGTGATGTCATTAACAGCTAACCAAACAGACACAGCCCTCGTCTCATGGAGCACCAGTCTGGTGGAGGATAATAAACACAAATAAATGCGCTGCTCATAAATCACAATACACACTAGGAAGGAAACTAACTGGATTCTATGCCACACAATAACAGGGAGACCTAATTGGTTTATTTTTCTAAAATAAAAGTAACATTATAGATGGTAATAAATTCAAACGCTACAGAAAAGTTTAAAATGAAAAATTTTTCTTCCTTCTGTGAGACCGTCATTGCCCTAGAGGTAATCATTGTTGACAATTTCTTGTATATATTTACTGAGAAGAATATATGCATACCAATACATGCATATACCAGAGCACACATCCTTTTACAAAATGTTTGCAAATGGGATCATGCTACATATATGTTGTTCTGCAACTTGATTTTATCTTTCCTTATCAATATATGGATGTATCTTATTCTTTTAAATGACCTTCTAGTATTCTATTGAACAGATGCTCCGTGATGCATTTAATCCAGTCCAGAGGGGATTTAATTTTGAGAGGTGGCGTGAGGAGTTAGGGAAGATCTTTCTGAATTAGGAATAGTGTGGCTGAAGCTGAAGAAGCAGGACTCGGCCAGGCAGGGGACAGCGTGTGCAAAGGCACCAGGAGGTGAGAGGTAACTTGCAACACTGGAAAAACTGAAGGCGGGACAGTGTGGTTAGCATGGGGCCCAGGAGAGAATGGCACGGGGTGAGGCAGAAGAGAGTGTCCGGTGCCCGGTGAGGAAGGATTTGCATCAACCAACCAGGAAACATGTACTAGGCACTCACTCTATGTAAGACCCCTCTGGAAGCACGTTAGGGGAAAAACAAGATGGACTAAGCATGGCAAAGTTGCGAAGGGAGACTGTATACATTACAAATAATAATGATTCAGAAGAATAAGGAAAATGCATATCCCTTCCTTGGTGAATCATCTCTGAATCCAATAGGTAGAAATAAGAGCTTCCTACTTAGTTCTTCCGTAATACTTTATTCATGGCCACAGGGTAGGCCTCACTACCTTCCAAGAGGGGAGAGTAAATGAAATTTGCCCCTAGTCTACCCCCTAGATGGTGAACTAGCTGACAGCAAAGACCACATCACAGGCACTTCTGCATTAGGACTGGCAAAATAAAGGACAACTGAACAGAACTGAATCAACAGATGCCTGTTTGATCTGAAAGTCATACCAATGGAAGAGCCATGTCAATCTTCTCTACAATTGTTCCAATTATAAGTGCTACTGAGTTGCCTCAGTAGTATTCATTTCACAAGAACAACCAAGAATAATCCTTGGATACTTCTTGGATTTGATTACATCACAGCAAAGGATTTGCCTCACTTGAGAGCTGCAAGTTCCGCTGGGAAAGGCCTGTGCATATACAAGAATCAATGGATGAGTGGAGACAAAGTTTCAGAGAAGAGTCATTCCAATTTGGCCCAGTATGGACCATCTAGCTTCCACCCCGAGGCTGGGTCACACTGCTCTTCATCAGTCTCCACATTCTGGACGCACCAATAGAGACTTGTTAACGCACAGCAACAGCAGTACGATCTACTTCAAATAGAGAGATTGCCAAATGGGAAATTCGTTTTGATACTAGAACACCAGTCTGCTACCACCCAACAGATCTAGTCAACAAATCAATTACCAGATGAAACCACAGAAACGACTAAGTGGTGCCTAAATAAATAATATAAATAAATAATAGAAACTTACAGGAACACCAGTAGATCAATTACAACTGGTTTGAAAGATGTGAGAAGCTGCCATTTGCCCTGAAATACATTCATTATGGATAATATCATCACACACGCACACTAAAATGCTAATTACCTAGCAAAGTCCCAGAAGGATCCTTTTCAGCTCCCGTGGCCTAACAGTAAAAAGCCTACCTGCCTCTTCCAATGAAGCCAGCCCCAAATCTCTGTGATGCATTTTGTGACAGCCTGCATCCAGATCCAGCTGTTGTTTGCTTGTTTGGGTAACACTAGAACAAAAGTGATTTCTTAGACTGGTCTCAGCTTGCAATGAGTATACCCCAAGCACTATCCCAGTTCTCTACCTGGAGCATAAATTTAAGTCCAGCAGGAAGGAAAGAACAAAGGAGGCACCCCAATCTGGGTCCTGGGTCCCACCCAGGCAAAGATGTTTCAGACAAGGAGCCCCTTCCTCTCTGTGACCTTTTATGTTCTACTCTTTGCTAATTTTTTCACTGGGATTTTTTTTTTTTTTATTTCAGCATATTATGGGGGTACAGATGTTTAGGTTACGTATGTTGTCCTTCCCCCCCTCCCCCGCTAAGTCCGAGTTTCAAATATATCCATCCTTCGGGTGGTGCGCTTCACTGGGATTTTTGAATAGAATTCCCTGGTCATGTCCAGAAGGGCTTCTGTAGAGCTACATAAAGTCTCTTCTGTTCTCTAGCACTTTCTCACCTTGACACTTCAGTAAATGATACAAGTGGCTGGCTCACTTTACCAGGTTACCCAGGGTGCTCACAGACAACATCCGCCCCCTCACTTCATCTGCTAACTGAGCCCCCAACGGCAAATGCCCTGCTTGGTTACACACAATCTCTTCTCAAACTTCCTTCCCACACAGTGCCCTGGCCAATGCAGAGCATTCTTAGCTGTTAAGGACTCACATCCACCATGCATAACCAAGTTCAACAACCAATCACCATGAAAGGGATCCGGACATGCTGCTTAAGGACACCCCAATAAGAGCAGTCCAGAAAAATCCATGATTCTGTGCCCAAGGCCAACAGGCATCAGCAGAGCTGGCAAGTGAAAGAAAACAATGTCCATGTTTTTAGGAAAAGGCCACTTAAAACCAGAGATCATTATAATTTTTCTCTGCAGCTGCAAAACTTTGTTTTACTGAATGCTGTTACCTTCTGCATCACGTATGGAGAATTTTAAACAGGCAAATGGAAGAAGGTCTGATTGAAGATGAAGTTAAGTGAAAGAAATTGGTCTCATTTAGCACATGACAGGATTCATCTGTGTTCCCAAGTCCACTGAGGTGGCATCATGGGCGTTTCATATTCATGAGCTGCTGCGACACTATGTCCCCTCATTTACAAAGAGCCGTGTTCAGCAAATTCTGTCCCTGTGGACACTCCGTGCATTTCATGGTCTTGTCAGAGAGACATCAAACGCTCCAGTAACCAAATACCAGAAAATGGCTTTAATTAGTGGATCTCAATCGTATAAATAATTTTTTTCTAAGTGAAAAAATGGAGAATTTTTTAAAAGGGAAAAGAAAAGGGGAAAGCAGTAGGCAACAAGCTTCAAACACCCGAAGGAACAAGGGAAAGAGGTGTCTCAGAGGAGCTTCCGAGTGGCCCCCTGCACTCCCAGAATCAGGAGACGTGGGGCACAAACACGTCTCAGGTCCCTGGCAGGTCTGCTTTATGAAGACTTGTCCCTTGTGATTTCACCTGATTAGAGCTGGGTCCAGGCTGTACTCGTTACTGGCAGGTGAAGAGAAAAGAGTCTGCAAACGGCGGCAGAGGCTATAGAGCCATGCTGTGAAAGCTGCGAAACAGCACTGACCTCGAGCGAAACGCGTGGCCCCAAAACGGAGTGGGGCATCTTGTCAGGAGCTGGGCACGAGCAGGTCCCCGAGGGGGTGTGCAATGGGGACACAAGGAAAAGATGCCCTGTTCTGCGGTGCCAGTTCAGGGTGGTTTTCTCCATCTGTGTCCCATATGTTGAAATGCCTCCATGCTCCTGCCAAACTGAATCTCTCCCAATGCTGCTGGGGAAAAAGATCACAGACCCTAAGAGGAGGAAGATCAAAATAGTTGATTGTTCCTCAAAGCCCCCCAAGCTGTGACAGCTCTCTTGGCTGTCAGCGGGTTGGAGAGGGAGGTCTGGCCTGACTTCGGTTTCTGAGCTAAGCCAGGACGCAGCACAGTTGGCTTCTGGCTGGACCATCAGCAGAGAAGTGGGTTTGCTAACAGCGTGGACTCGGTGCCTGCTCCACTGCAGTGTGTGAATGCCTGCCCTCCTTATGTCACCCACGGAGGGATGTCACCATGTTCTCCAGGAGCCACGTGTGCAACACCCCAGACAGAAACCTGCCCCATTATCCCCCCCAAGTCCACTGAGGGATACACAAGAAGCAGAATGGGCAATGCGAAGGCTCACCACCCAGGAGGGAGAAGCAGGGCCCAGCACGCGTTCCCTACAGGAAGGACCCTTCAGCACCGGGGCCTTAAGTGACTCAATTCTGAGAAGACCCCAGAGTCACCTGCTGGGGTGACCTCTAGGGAACATCATACCACTGGTGACTGTCAGTTGAAGAAAAGGAAGAACAACATTCCTCCAATAGTTCCAAAAGCTTCCTGACGGTTCCAGCTTTTATCTGTGGGCTGTGTTAAGGACAAGGAGGCGTAAAGGACTTTAAACGTGATGAAGGAATGAAGTGGCTGGAAGGAACGGAAGTGGGGGAACTCTCCACTCTCTTCAATAAGCCCCAAGATGAGTGAGAAGGTATTAATGTGACAGAGAGCGCCTTCCCAGCCGCCAGTAGAAGTGTGTTAGAAAACAGGCATATCTGATTCTATTTCATCCTCTTAGTGTTACGCTGAAAAAAACAAGACAAACTACACTGCTTTCATTCTAAATCCTTAGGTTTTGTATTTTTCCTTATATATATTTATTAAAAAAATGCTCCTTTGATCGGTGCCACCCGCGACACCCCCACAAACAGAACGCTTCTGAGCAGTTCTCTCCGCACAAGGCCACTGCTGGTGACAGCCAGCTGGTTTTGATCACAGCCATTCCGAATCGGATTTTCATAAGATAGATGAGGAGTCTTACTGCTGCTCTCTCTCTTATCAGATGAGAAACAGAGGGGGAGGGGGAGAACGGGTCCTGAGGGACCAGCGCAACAATCAAGGGCTGCGTGGCTCTTTCTCTGTCCCTCGCTGCTGCAATTTTCAAAGGAGTTTGCCTCGGGCACTTTTAAATGATGGTGTCTCAATTCTGTAATCATCTTTCAAGAGCTTTCTCTTAAAGGGTCTTTTAGGTAAACCTGGTCCGTCAACCACACTTATGGACTCAGGAATCACATTTGTGTCCTCCTGCGTGTGTACATACAGATGAGTATACACAAACACAGGTGTGTGTGTGCGTGCACACACACTCAGCATCTGTGCAGTTTTAGAAAGCTGGGAGAACCTAAAGCAAGAAAGGGAGATCCACCATTTGGCCACCAAGTTTGCCTCTTGCTAGGGTAAGAGGGTCCCCTGTTACCTCTTACCCATACCTAGGTGTTGCTTTTCAAGTCCTTCCTTAGAAACTAATCTCCGTGTGTGATGTGTCAGAAGGAAAAGACTTTTCCGACCGAGGGCTAAGTGATGTCCTCAGTCCAACGTCAGGCACATAAACACGCCTGTCTCTGCCCATCTCACCTGGGCGGTATCTGTCAGCCTCCAAACTGAGAAATGAACCGCAGCTGTATATTTAAGAGAACACCAATAGCCACTAGTCATCTCAGGCCACAACCTGCCGTGTTTTTGGTTACAAAGACTATTTGGAGCAACTCTGCAACTCCATCTGTCTTTTTTCATTGCAGAGAATACTGTTCATTTTCTTTATGTAGTCCCCATCATTTGAAACATACCTCCTAAAACACTGAGCCTCTATTTCTTTCCAGTCAAATAAAGATCTAAGCAATCTAAGATCTGCCTGGGCAGGGGTCCACATCAGTGTGGGCCTGTCTGCATTAAGAGCCTCTCCTCTGCTCTCACCCCTCATCCACCCGCTCCCTTCGCAGTTATGTGGAGGTGGAGAAGTGCCTGTACCTGTCCCTGAAAGCTGGAACGCTGCTTACAGTCACATCTGGGACAGTCTCACAAAACTAAATGGGATTAGCTTTGTCCTATCCTGATCCTATCAACTGGGACAGAATCCAAGGAGTTACAGTATAAATACCCTGATCTCTATAATGGTTTCAGGGAGATTTAACTCTCTTTTACTTTTGTCAGTGCTTAATGTTGGATGATTTGCTATTAATCACAATCCTCTAAACAGACTATACCATGACAGACTGCTGACGGAGCTTTCTCTCTGTTCCTGGAGGAAGGTTAACACAACCTGCTTCATTTAAAACATGCATACATGCATGGCACAAGACTTTTGTTTCATGCTTCCCATTCTACTTCAGATGGGGATGTGCAAGCAGCTGCTCACGTGAACAAAGGAAATAGAATACCAGAGAGGTTACTGTCAACTGTGTTTTGGGCAGAAATGTTTCATTTGGGAAGTCCGAGGTGATCCAGAGGTTTCAGGGCACCACTAGGGCCTCTGTCCTAGCCCTGCCAATGCAGCAGAGGTCTGATTGAGACTCTGGGCTGTCCCTTGCAGCTGGACTGGGGAAAGGTAAAATATAACTGAGTTGGCAAAGAATAACAACTAAAATTTGCTCCAAGCTTAACTCAGTTTTCAAAACTTCCCCTGACATTCTGCCTTTCAGGGGGACCAAAAGAATGCAGCCAAATCAGTCTCTAGTATGTTTGCTGAGTCAGATAACTCCAAGCATCTCTTCATCCCATCAACTCCTAGAAACCTACTCTATGATGGTGTATGCTTTTCCTAGGGCAGGGTCATGGGACCTTGAATCACCTCCTACAAAAATCAAAAACGACTTCTCTTGTCGCATTAAAGAAACTTTTGGGAAGTTCCATGTAACTTCTCTGGTGTCTTACTCGCGAAACCAGCTCTGGCCAAACCTACATTGGGGAGTAGGGAAGTCGGCCTCGGGGTGTACATCTCCTAGAGTCCATTTTTCTTTAGCTACCAGGAATGTGGCTTTAACTGCCTATCAAAGAAGAACTAAATTTAGATTCCTGGTCCACAGAGTTGTAGTAGAGGGTGTAGCTGATTAGGAATCAGGAAACCTGGGTCCAGGATCTGCCCCTAATTTGCTGACCTTATTCAATTACTTGTCAACTCTGGTTCTAAGTTTCCATATCACCAAAATGAGGTCTCTAAGACATCCTTATTCTGGGGTGTCCACTGGAATACATCTGATGAGATTTTTTTTTTTTAAAAGAAAGCCCTATCTGTCAGATTTGCCAATGAAAGTCTTTCCAAATGTTCCATAGTCGTTATCATGGCTTGTCAATAAAGCATACCATCTCTTTTGCTTAGAATCACTACAATAAAAATTCATCTTTGATAATGCAATTAACCCGCACAGATTCCACCTCTGGTCCCATTATAGCCTCAGCTCAGTATTCACAACATAATCTGGCACCACCAGCGGGGGCCATTTAATATTCTAGGTGGTCTTCTGAGAGTCCCATGTCTCTGAGGTGTCAATTTGTCTCTGCTGTGTCTCAAAGAGGCAGGTTGGCATAAGAGCTACAAATGCAGCACTTCCTGGCCCAAGCAGTGCCCTGTGGGGTCTCGGGTTTTATCAAACCTCCTAAGTTTCCCAATACTCACACTGCAACCTGCAAAAGCCCAGTGAAACTCCTTCTTACCCTAAAGCAGGTTCTCCCCTCTGGAGGATTCAGCAGAGGCACTCTTGAATTCATTATGTAAATGCAATCTTGATGGATTTGATGCAAAAGAAAACATAACAAAAGAGAGGGGATTCTGCTTCATGTCACAAGAACTTTAAAGACCTGGTCTCTCTGGCTTGCCTCTATCCAGCCCAGGCATCACTGCAGACGAGACTTGACAGTGAGAGGATCTGCAGAGCTGAGGACACAGCCAACAACTAAATCTGAGCACCAGGACAGATGTGCAACAGGCTGCTGGGAAAACGAGCGAGACAGGCTTCCTCCACAAGCAGGGCCGGGAGAGCAGAGGGATTAAGAGTTACAAAGACCACATCCGAATCCCGGCACCACCACTTACTGGCTGTGGTGCGCTGGAGCAGCTCACACTGGCTGAGAAAAGCCACTTGCCAAATTTGTAGTAATTTTATGTGCAGGTTGTCAAAAATGAACATCATTAAAATGAAATTATACACCTTCATAATTAAATAAATTATATTAAAAACAAAGGTAATAAATACTCAAAACTCACTACTTCCTAAATTTTACTTACGTATGCTCTCTACATTATTTACATCTAACATACCTGTATGGTGGGAATACAAATACCAGTGCACTATTGCTTATCTCTTCCCAACTCTGTGGTCAGTGATGTCACGTTGGTAGCTTGAAACCAGCCATGGTGGGAGTATCTACACCGTAGACATTGGCAAACATTACCAATCAGGACTTTTTCCCCCCTGGAGAGCTGGTTGTTAAATATTTACCAGCACATCACTGCTTATTAGCCACATGATCTTCGGGAGTTATTTAGCTGCACCAAACTTTCATTTCCTCCTCTGTAAGATGACAGTTAGCATGATGCCTGGCTCACAGTAAACATGAACATTGATAATCAATACTATTTCCTGTAAGAATGACTTCTTTTTCAAATTTCTTACCCAGTATCCTGTAAGCAGAACGAAGCTTAACAAAGCACAGAGACAGAAGTGAGGGCAGCTTAACCCTTGCACCAATGAGTACCAATCCACCCGCCCCCACCCCAATTCCTGCTGTGGATATGGAGTTCCCGTGTATGTACGTGTTAGGGAAGGATAGGGCAGCTGAGAAAGACCTTAGTGTCTAGCCCTAGTAACTTTGAACTGAGAAACACAAACTGATTTTAAGGAACATTATTTAATAAAACATCAGTGGTAGTTATGATCATTTAAAAAAAATTAGGGAGGCAAAGGAACTAGGTTTAGGAACCACCTGGGAAGTCCCATATGCTGGATTAAGCTTGAGGAAGAAATGCCAACATAATGGAATATCCTTACTAAGCAAGAACAGGGCTGAGACACCAGTGTTCCAATTTATCTGTTTTTAAAGAATTCTTTCCACTTTCTCTCCAGGATAAAGCTATTCAGGCTCAGAGTGACTCTGCTGTTTGCAGGAGAAGGGATGATGGAGATGGTGGAAGGATTAAGCAATGAATAAGAGCCCAAAAGAGAGTCAGAAAGCCTGGAGACATAGATGAACTGGGAGAGGGAGAGATAGAGAAGTGATGAAGTGATGGACCTCTACAGACAGCATTTTTCTAATTCCACTGACAGCCTAGCTTCTCACATCTCTTCCAGCCTCACTGCCTGGCTGTGTTCAGCCACTTTTACCTATTTTCCCTGTTGACATGGATAGAAAATTGAGCAATTACCCTTAAACTCAGTGCTCTCAGATCATCCAGATTGCTACACTTGCAGAATTAAGTCCTCAATCGCCCCTGGCTAGAAGTGGCTCAACTCAGCTTGTCCTTTAGGAATTAAACACTTTTTGGTTGGCCAGAAGGATTTATTATTCCTAAGGTTCTGAGGTATTCAATTCTGTCAAAACTGGACCTCTGGATGCAAAGGAACACAGCCCTCTCCAGCGGGGATGAGGCAGGCCCAGAAGCTGGGAGCTGCCGGGAAGAGGGAGTTCCAATTCCACTCACAGTCTGGGCTCTACTAAAAGGTAACAGTTAAACACAGGAAAGATCAAAATCTTGCTTTCAGATCCTGTTTTTAGGGACTTTCTACTTTTTAAAGACATATTTTGGAGCTCATAAATTCTTTTATAACTTGAATTTAGCTCTGAGATAAACTATCTGCAAGTCGACTCCATATCTAATTGTGTATTCAGAGATTGTTTCAACACGAACATTCTTTTTTTTTTTTTTTGGAACAGTCTCACTCTGTTCCCCGGGCTAGAGTGCCGAGGCTTCAGCCTAGCTCACAGCAACCTCAAACTCCTGGGCTCAAGCGATCCTCCTGCCTCAGCCTCCCGAGTAGCTGGACTACAGGCATGTGCCACCATGTCCGGCTAATTTTTTATATATATATTTTTAGTTGTTCAGCTAATTTCTTTCTATTTTTTTAGCAGAGCTCTTGCTCAGGCTGGTCTCGAACTCCTGAGCTCAAACAATCCGCCCGCCTCAGCCTCCCAGAGTGCTAGGATTACAGGCGTGAGCCACCGTGCCTGGCCAACATGAACATTCTTCATCTTTTTTAAAGAATGTCTTTTCTCCCCTTTGTGTGCCTCTCAATGTTCATCTTTACAGTCTCATATTCTATCTAGAGTTTACTTCCTGGGAGTTGGATTCTAGACCTGGAGGAGACTCAGCAGGCCTGGACAAAATTAGAAAGGGGACACAGCTTTGCACTTGCAGTCTACTCTCCTCTACCAGGAGTCCTCTCCGCACACCCCTGACCCCCACTCCCATTTCCTGGCAACTTCTACTCTTCCTTCAAGTTGAAGTTTAAAATTCACTTCTCCAGAATGGCCTTCCCTCACCCCTTGGTCCCATTCAGGTCTCCACATGACTCTCTCACAGTACCCAGTGCCCTCCTCCCTCGGGGGAACTAGACGTAATGTGTCCTTACTTTAGTTGTGCAACTATTTGTTTAAGTCCTGTTTCCCCAACTAGGCTGCAAACTGCAGGGGGGCGAGGACAATGAATGCTTTGCTCATCATCACATCCCCAGTGCACAGCCCTGAGCATCACATCACACATAGCAGTATTCAACAAACGGTTGTTGAATGAAGGAGTGACTTGCGACAGTCACCTGTAGAGACAGAGTTCAATCTTATTCCAGATCTGATGTTCTTTCTCTAACACCTACAACCTTTCATGACAGAAGAAATCAAAAGCCTTCAGGAAAGCCAGAAACTTGATTCCAAGAATAAGAATGGATGACTACGCTGCTGAAGGATGGTCACCTAAATAGGACAGATCAGTTTTGCCATCCTACAATTTTGGGAGCCTGCGGTCGTGTGTGACCTTTGACTGTCCCTCATGCTCCAGCTATTCTCCATAGTCATGAACCCTAACTTCCCTGATGCACTGCGTCAGCTATAGCTGTTTGTGGTTCTGCCTAGAATCAGCAAATTGGGTGACTGGCAATCTTCACAACTTCGTTAAAGGCAGTATATGTGGGGAGGTTGAATACCTGCAGTTGAGAATGGGCCAGAATCAGGGCCCATCTCCGCAGAACCAGATTCTCTTCTGGTTACTGTGAACTACTTATTCGTCCTCCGTGTAGAGTCTCTTCTTATGCCAGGCATCTTACCTTGGAAGGCCTTTCACATTCTTCTCTAGCTAACCGAATCCTACCCATCCTTCAGGACCCAGCACACGTTCTCCCTTTTTCCTGAAGTGCTCTCAGCCCACAGGGATTGCTTCCTCTTCTGAACTCATGACTATTAATAATGACCATGTGCCACTTTCGCCATCCATTAAACTGTAGTCTTAGCTATTTAACTCTTAGAGTGCCTTTTATCTTTTATCTTCTGTCTCACCAACAAAGTTCTGTGTCGCTTTAGAGCATAGCCAGGCAAGGTCTTGTGAAGGATTTGCAAATCAGTTACCAAAGGCCTAATCTAACTTGCATTTTGTTCTGTTTATAAAGTGTTTTTTAAAAATTCTATTGTCTTAAAAAATGAATTAAAAAACTTTTAGGCTGTGCCATTTCCTCTTTGGTTTCACCACGGACCTCATCATTCCTTATTGTCTTATATTTCTGCTGTTTCACATGTTTATAATATCTGCCTGGTCCCAGACGCATCTGAGCCTAGAGCCTGGCCAGTGTCCTGCAAAGAGTCCCCATGTAGTACTTTCTGGTTAATAAACAGATTCCAAAGCCACCTTTAATTGTCCCTCACTCTTTGTTTCTCATTTTAAAAACACGCCTAATCTTCAAAGCCCCTTTCTTCTTCTATTTTTCTGTTCTCTTCCTTTGGAAGCCTGAGGCATTAATGAAGGGAGGAAATGCTTCTCTTCTCTCCCTAGGCATCAGGGGCCTGGGACAGAGAATGCATCTTGCCCAGGAAAGAATGAGCAACCCGTACCAAGGATGAGGCAAGAGAGGCTAAATGCTGAGAAATATATCTGGAGAGACATGGATCCTGAAAGTTTTCTATGAAAGACAGGGATGAAAAGACAGGAAGGCATTTTCTCACTAGACCAGAAGCTCCTGGAGGGCAAGGATTGTCTCATTCATTG
>NW_012150840.1:16003125-16006551 GCF_000956105.1 Propithecus coquereli | reverse complement strand
TGTTGTCAAATAGTCACCTAGGGAGCTTACTTAAATTAATGCAGACCTCTGGACCCCAGTTCCACCTTCTGATTTGTGCGTGGCCTGGGAATCTGTATTTTAATGACCATCCCAGAATATTTCATAAATGTCCTTTTTGACCCTGTCCCTAATTTTGTGATTACCAGGTAATTATCTAAGTTTCATAGACCAAATCTTCTCTCTTTGTATGTAGTCACATACAAAGGGGTTGAAAGAAGGCTCTGGGACTCCACATCAAGCCATGAGCAAGGAACTGGTACTAGACTTGCCCTCCCACATTAAACAACTGGAAAACTGGGGGAAAA
The DNA here is from genome assembly GCF_000956105.1 of Propithecus coquereli. NCBI lineage: Eukaryota > Metazoa > Chordata > Mammalia > Primates > Indriidae > Propithecus > Propithecus coquereli. The sequence goes on along the minus strand of NW_012150840.1, from coordinate 16,006,225 downwards.
ATATACAATATCACTGTTTTCAGACATTGGACAGTAGACAGTGTAAGACTGTGATTCCTGAGAGAAGGGAAACAGATGAAGTGAGGCCTAGGTCACCCTAGGTCTGCCCAGAGGTACTTCCTGGACTCTGGCACAGCGAGGGGAAACCCCAAACAGAGCATGGAGGTCTCATTGAGTTGAGGACAGACTGAAGTTTAGGGTGGCTTAGCTCGCTGGAATTTGAGGAACAGAGTCTGAAAGACTGGGGAGCTACGCAGAGGAATAGCTCCAAAAGTCTAGACTGATGGAATACTAAATTGTGCCTAAGTAGGGTGAAACTCCACAAGGCTGGGCAAAGAATGACTGCCAGGAAGGTATGAGCTGGACAATCCCCAGAGCTTATACAGAACTGGAGGTGGCTCAGCTCCACCCAGCCGGAGTGGAGAGATCTGATAAAGGAAAAGAAATCTTAAAAGCAGCTGGAGGGGAAAAGATACAGTACATACGGGGAACACACTAGAACAAAGATAAGAATAACTACTGACTTCTCATCAGAAACAATGTAGGCAAGAAGACAATGAAATAACTATTTAAAGTGCTAAAAGAAAAATTACTATCAACCTAGAATTGTACATCTTGTGAAAAATGAGGACATTTTCAGACAAATAAGGCAGAGAGAATTTGTTGCCATGGGACCTGGTCTACAAAAAAATGATAAAGTTCTTCAGGCTGAAGGAAACTGATACCAGACAGAAACCAGGACCTACACAAAGAAATGAGGAGTGTGGAATGGTGAATATGTGGGTTAAAAAAAGGCTTTAGTAATTTAGGGGCCAAGCATAGTTTCCCCCTAGTGGGTTTCATTTTAGAGACACATATAAACCTCATGTTTTTTTCTTGAGTTTTGAACACGGGCTTCCACTAGGCCATGGCTGCCTGCCTTGTTAGTCGTGTTTCCCCCTCAGTTGTACACTCAGCCATGAACTGACTACTCTGTGTCACGCGCTGGAGATAAATAAGACAAGGTGTCTGCACATAGGAGCTTAGAGCCTGGTGGGAAAAACAATCAAGCCCACAAAGAGTTAAAGTGTGATATGTACTACTTGTACCCAAATCCTGGCTCTACTCACTCAGTAGATCTGTGACCTTGGGAACTTACTTAACCTCTCTGTGCCTTAGTTTCCACAATTATAAAGTGGGGATTGTGGTGAGAGTAAATGCTTTAACTTACATAAGCTGGTAGAACAGTGCCTGGTATATAAACGCCTGATAAACATTAGCTATGTTGCTGTTATTACAATGGAGGTTTGCCAAGGAGGGCGTAAAGAGCACAGAGAAAGAACCTGAGTCAGAGACGGAGTAGGATGGAAAGAGAAGACACTTCAGAGGAGTGCTGCTTCAGCTGAGTTTTGAAGGACAAGCAGGGTTAGTGGATAAAGAAGGGGGAGAGACACTCCAGGCAGAGGCAGCAGCGTGGCCGTGTGAATCAGCACGTGTGACGAGACCACTGCAAACGTTTACAGTGAGGCTGCAGCACACAGTGCCTTCGCTGTAGCCCAGGAAATGCTCTGGGCGCTCTGGGGACTCTCTAAGAAGCCCTTCTGACTTCCTCCAAGGGACTCTTACCTCCTCCGTCATCTGATCCATCCAGGCTCTGCTGTCTGAGGCGATAACTGCCCCCCAAAAAAGAAGAGAGCAGAAAATGAGTTTTAATCACAGAAAAGAACAACTCAAATTTATATTCTATCCATTCTTTCTTCTAGATGAGAATGTACCTGGACCTCCACCAACTTGATCAAACCTAACTGGGCAACTGGGTCTGCAATGTGGTTGCAGCATCACACAGAGTATGATATGAATGCTCCCTCTGCCCCTGGCTCTGCCTTTGCAGCCACCTTTACCTAGAAACCTCCTTTCCTTTTTTTGGATATAAGTCTTAGAGAAGGCTAGGCTTAGGAAGCTGGTGCTGCCTCTGCCCATCTATACCAACAGAGCAGAAGGCATGGGTCAGTACCCTGATACCTGGACATACGATTCTATGAGCCACGAGGTGGGAGATGTGACACAGCCATTAATGCCAGAGTCCAGACCTTCAGCGGAGGAAGCAGCATTAACCAAACCCTCGATTCAGCCAGCGTAATTCCAGCCCCAGACCATAGCCAGACTCATACTGTCTTCTTTTTTAATGCTGTGTTCAACATAGACAAGACTGCACTGTTGACAAAGGTCACCATAGGATACCATAAGAATACTGGAAACATACTCTTCTATTTCTTCAGAAATCTTCCTTCCTAACCTGAAAAAAAGAACAGACAAGGTTTATGAGAACCCATTAGTCTCATGCCCTGGGGAAGTGTCTTGGGGAAGGGTTTCAAAAGTGGGGCAAATTAGTACCTCTCAAGTGCCTTATTCATCTGAATCTTCTTTATAGACCAAGTCCCACAACCAGCAAGAGAGAATGACAGACACTGTAGTGCCTTCTTATAGTCGTTTCAGCGTAACTCCAAATTAAATGGTTGAGCTTAAGTGCAGGTTGAGCAAGAGGGTTAAAATTCAAATGGATGCAGATGATACGGTGCCCTCTTTGTTTCAACCATTAACTGACCCATTTACAGAGCACTTTCTTATGACTGAGGCCCTGGGTCTTATTTGGTGCTGTGAGCTCTCAGCATGTGCAGCTTCCCAGGAGCCACAGTTCACCCTGCGGGCTTAGGAACTGTGTTTCTGTGTCCTCCACGTGAAGAACCAGAAGACCTTATGAGTGACATTGGGTGAGTAGCACCCCTTAAGACATTCCATGAGAACACAGAGCCTGGCTGACACACACATTTATCTAAGGCAGAGGTTCTCGCACATTAGTGCAGAAGAACCACCTGGGCAGTCTGTTAGACATACAGACTGGTGGGCCTGGCAGGTGGAGATTTCAGAATCAGCTGGTCTGGGGGAGGAGGAGGCCAGGAATGTGCATTTTAAAATACTAATCTAAGCAGGTCACTACTGACACTCTGAGAAACACTGATCCAAAGTCTTCTAAGTAAGATTGGCAAGACGATGATTAGTAAAGTTGGGTATATGGTGATTACATTTCTGTATGTCTGACAATTTCCACAATAACAGAGTT
>NW_012150840.1:15999877-16003075 GCF_000956105.1 Propithecus coquereli | reverse complement strand
CTCCCCACCCACTGGATATTCTAAGTTCAAAGGAGCAGCCTTCACTAGCCAACCAAGTAATTCTCTGAGCAAAGATAATTCTAGAAACTAGTTATATGTAACATATGATTCCTACTGCATAATGGATTCTAAACATTCATATACAGTGAAATGGACTAAGTCAAGTGTGAAGTGTAACATATGAACTGATTTTCCATTAAAGGACTCAAGCATAACTGCATGGAAAACAGATTTATGCCGGGGAAGATGCATCCCTCCTAGAAGGTAAAAGCAGGTGCACTCTCTGACAAGAAATGGTTTTATGCTTCAAACCTCCAGGGCCAAAATAAGGACCAAATCTCAAATTTCACATTCCAAGTTTATGAAGGAGAAAAAAATAATAGAGGTATTCTCTAAAAATAGGCATCTTTTCTTCTTTCCTTCCTTAATGAAATTTTACTAAGCATCCCATCAATCGTTCTGGGCCCTCTATACTACAAATCTGGAAGCTGACATCAGGACAGCCTACACACGGAAGGAGATGCCAGCATATCTGAGGGTCATACCATTCATTATAGCCCAGAGGCTAAGAACGAAGGCCCTTGGGTCAAGATCTATAGTCAAATCCTGGTGCTGCCATTTACTAGTTGTGTGACTGTAGTTAAGTCCACCTTTCTTTGCCTTAGTCTGCTCACCTTTAAAATGGGAATAATAAGCCAGGTGTGGTGGTGTGCGCCTGTAGTCCCAGCTACTCACGAGGCTGAGGTGAGAGAATCACTTGAGCCCAGGAGTTCAAGACCAGCCTGGGCAAACATAGCAAGACCCTGTTGCTAAAAAAAATTTTTAAGTAAATAACAAATCAACTCATTAATTTAAAAATGGGGATAACAAACGATCTAAATGTCTATCAGCCGGTGAACACACCGTGGTATGTCCATACAATGGAATACTATTTAGCAATAAAAATGAGCAGGCTAATGATACACACGACCACCTGGATGAATCCCCAAATCATTTCACTGAGTGAAAAGAGCCAGCCACAAAAGAGTACATCCTTATGCTTCCATTTATATAAAATTCTAGAAAATGCCCACTACTCTACAGTACAAAAAAACACATCAGTAGTTGCCTGAGGCTGGGACAGAGGAGGGATGATCTGGAAGTGGCAAGGAGGGACTTTCGGGGGTGATGGAAATGCTCTGTATACAGCTTGTAGTGGTGTTTTTGTGGGGTGTATACATCTGTCAAAACTCAAATTGTACACTTTAAATTGTATACAGTTTATTGCATATAAACCAGACCTCAATAAAGTTGATTTTAAGAAACTTTCCCATTGATCTGTTTTGAGAATTAAACGAGAAAAAATGTAGCTGGCACGTGGTAAGTGTTTGGTAATAAACGATGACGACAGAGATGCTGGTGGACACGAGCATGAGAGCAGACTGTCCTCCTGGGAGTCAGAAGACCAGAGTTTCTCTCTGAGCCCTGCTACTCTGAATAATAATCTCCAAGTCTCAATTTCTTAACCTGTCAAATGACAGGTTTGGACAAGATGGCCCACAGAGCTCCCCAAAGTTGCAACAATCTGACAAGGCAGCCAGTACAAGCTTCTAATTATAGGCCTTTATAATGCGTGCAAACCAGTTACTCCTTGAAATGTAGCATTTCCACATTGAAAAAAGTGGAGAAAGTAGCATTTCAGAAGTTCTTTGAAGGGAGCTGGCAAGAGGTTCAAGGGAGGGTGGGGAAAAGCCTGGAGAATACGAGTTGAGTGAACCTCTACAGATCATGAATTTAATTGTTTTCTTATGTTTCCATTTGGAAGTTTCTGCCAAAGAACTCAAAATCTTTTCTCCTGAATTTCGTTTTTTCTTACTTAAAACACAAATCTCTTGGTGCTTTGAACAAATACAATACATGAACAAGTGGGGACTGAAGCTGTCCAAAAAAGACGCACTGCAGGAAACAACTTGCCCTACACTCACTCCTACGTACCTTTAGACGGCCAGATCCTCACACTACAAACTACCTGCCTTCCTCCCCAGTCTCCCTCACCCTGGTTCAAATCAGAGGTTCCAGAATCGTTGCTCTAGCATTACAATTTCCATGTGCACTGATCCTTGACCACCTACCAGCTCTGTTAATGTCCAGCAGAGCCCCTGCCCCTGTGTCCTTGGGCACACACTCCTGGATGGTCACCTTGCTGTACTGTGCAACCAATGGCTGAAGCAACAGTCTGTGAGGACAGGCAGATCAAAAGTGTGGCCAGCAGCCACCAGCCTCTGAGCTGCCAGTTTGGCACTGGCAGAAAACATCCTAGGTACATGTCTGGGAAAATAGACTTTGGAACAGAAATATAAGATGCCATATTTAATACAGTCTTTGGGAATTATTAGTGGGTGGAGAAGTCTGGCAGCTAAAAGGAGTTTAGTGGGTTGAGCTAAGGAGGAGTATCTGGCAAGAAGAGATACTGGAAAGCAAGGAAACATGCTGGAAAATGATGAGAGTATGCTCACGGGCTATTACTAAACCTTAGAGTGCGCACAGGTTTTCTGACCTCTATGACTGCTCTTCCACCTTCAAAACCTTTTGGAATGAGATGAGGCAGAAGTACTTTTTCCACGTAACTCTTGCTCTCTCCAGTTGGTCCTCAGTCTTGGCTTTAGAGGCACGATGGCAGTGTTGTCAAATAGTCACCTAGGGAGCTTACTTAAATTAATGCAGACCTCTGGACCCCAGTTCCACCTTCTGATTTGTGCGTGGCCTGGGAATCTGTATTTTAATGACCATCCCAGAATATTTCATAAATGTCCTTTTTGACCCTGTCCCTAATTTTGTGATTACCAGGTAATTATCTAAGTTTCATAGACCAAATCTTCTCTCTTTGTATGTAGTCACATACAAAGGGGTTGAAAGAAGGCTCTGGGACTCCACATCAAGCCATGAGCAAGGAACTGGTACTAGACTTGCCCTCCCACATTAAACAACTGGAAAACTGGGGGAAAAATATACAATATCACTGTTTTCAGACATTGGACAGTAGACAGTGTAAGACTGTGATTCCTGAGAGAAGGGAAACAGATGAAGTGAGGCCTAGGTCACCCTAGGTCTGCCCAGAGGTACTTCCTGGACTCTGGCACAGCGAGGGGAAACCCCAAACAGAGCATGGAGGTCTCATTGAGTTGAGGACAGACTGAAGTTTAGGGTGGCTTAGCTCGC
>NW_012150840.1:15993418-15994022 GCF_000956105.1 Propithecus coquereli | reverse complement strand
AAGAAAGAAAAAAAGATAGCTGAAGTGAGGAGGGAGAAGAGAATGGGTAGATCCAGTTGGATGGATAGGATATAACAACTTTTAGGGAATCTCCCTGGCTGCAGTTTTTGACCCTTAAACGGCAGAGTAAGGAGACTGAGCAACTAGAGGTAGGAAGGCAGGGGACAAAAGGGCAGTGAAAGGCACAAAGGGAAACTGCAGCAAGGTCCCCAGGGCATCCCCACTGTGGTGCCGCCGGATGCTGTGGGTTCCCAATACCTGTCTCAGGCGAAGGAATCCTAAAGGAAGAGCACCCAGCAGCCACCAAAGCCACCTTCCATCTGTGGGAGGACAGAAGCTGTTTTCCCAGTTCATGCCATTCCCCAGGACCACTGCCTCTAACTGTCCAAGTGAGGCAGCTAATATGTCACCAGTGGTAGAAGTGCTTGGATGAAGAATAACGGGATTGAAGAGGCTAGGCAGACCAGGCCAGCGCCTTCCTTGTGTACGTAAGAGACATACTCATCTCTGATTACCCTCAGGAGTTATGACCGAATTGTTCCTTTCCTACGCAATGTGCCATGGCAAAAGCAGCAGCGATTTTGTCTGAAGGAAACAATGATGA
>NW_012150840.1:15944776-15987635 GCF_000956105.1 Propithecus coquereli | reverse complement strand
TAAAGACCTAGAAGGCCACATGTGGCCTTAACCCTGCAGGTTCCCCACCCCTGGAATAGACAGAGAATTGAAAGCTGGAGAGAATCCTTTAAACTGGGAGTTCTTCACCAGTGGTGTACAAGAGAATCACACCCGGGAAGCTTTTTCAATGTACACGGGCTGGGGTTATCCCCAAGACCCCTGAGGTAGTAATTTCTAGAAATGGAACCTAGTGACAAAGATGAGAATTACTGCCCTAAATCTTATGTCAGATATAGACCAGTAGTCTCCAATCTTTTTGGCACCAGGGACCAGTACCATAGAAGACAATTTTTCCATGGCCGGCGGTGGGGGTCGGGGGTGGCACTCAGGCAGTGATACCAGTGATGGGGAGCAGCTGCAAATACAGATAATACAGACGAAGTATTGCTGGCTTGCCTGCCGCTCACCTCAAGCTGTGTGCCCCCCACGCCCCTCCGCTTCCTAAGTTTCATGGAAGACAATTTTTCCACAAATGGGGATGGGGTAGGGTGGAGTGGAGTGGAGGATGGGGGCAGGGCAGCTGAGCTCTGTGGCCCTGTGTCTTGGTCCCTGACAGGCCACAGACTGGTACCAGTCCACTGTCCGGGAGTTGGGGACCGCAGTATTGGACTGAACATTCCAGTTACCAAGCAGCAAAACTGAAACCTATTTGCCTTCTCCTTCTGAGTTGACTACTTCCTTCTAACAGAAGTGTTCATGAACATGGACTTGACCTAAAGGCTGCAGGGAGGAAGAAACAGCAAGGGGCCTGAATCATCCACAAGGTGAAGCTTCAGTTCCTGAGAGATCCTGAATTCACACCTGAGTCCATGCTGTTCATAAAGACTAAGCCGGTGCTCTCCTCCAAGCCAGGCCCAGAGCAATCCAGATCCGATTAGAGATGCTTGTTCAATATTCATAAAGTAAAACATAGAAGTTGCTGAACCAGCACTCTGAAAAGTTAATTAAATGCCAGCTTTCTTTTTAAGAGCTACTCCATCACTCACTGATTGCTTTGGCCATTTTGCAGAATGAAGCTTGAACGGACCATGAGAATAAACATTCTCCCTCGCCTCCGCCTTGCGGAGATGGGTGATGGAGTAAGGACACGTTGGCTTCGTCCTTCCCATGCGCACCGTGCCTGACCTGGCCAGTGACTTGGCAAAGCGGAATCACAGCCAGCTCAGTGTGGTCCTTTCCAAATTGCCAAGAACGCTCAGCCATGAAGCCACCGCATTCTTGAAACCTTGGCCTCTCAGGCAGAGGTCAAGCAGGTGAGGTCGTGACCTTCTTTTAAAGCCTGGTCCTTCAGCTCTACACTCAACCTGTCACCTGTGGTCTTCATCCCAGCTTCTCTCTGAGCTGTGCCTGGTCTGTCCTCCTCGGCTTGGTGCAGCCTCTCTCCACTCTCAGGGCAAAGCCCATTCCCGGTCCTAGTCTGCCCTTCCTCTGTGCTGCCCCCACCCCACAAGCCTGTGGGGGGTAATTACTGATGATAACAACAATCAATGTTTATTGAGCTTCCTGGGTGCCAGGCACTGTCATTACAATATTTATATATTGCTATTATACAACAGTATATCTTCTACGTAGTATTTCATGTTATCTTAATTATCATATTATCTTATTTAATTCTCTCTGTTTTACAGGTGAGGAGACTGGGGCTTGGAGAGGTAAAGTACCTTGCCTAAAGTCACCCACCTAGAAAGCGCTAGGGCCAGAATGCAAGCCCAAGTTGTCAGATTCCAAAGCTCAGTTCATAGCCTCTGCAGGACGGAGACATACGGGCAGTTCCACACCATGGGAAATGCTCCTTGTAGAGATACCACTTCAAATCCAATTAATATTTTCCAGGACAGGGACATGGATTCAACTTACAATAGGCTACAGCTTTGTCAGGTTTGAGGATATGGTAGTTAACACCGGTTTAATTGTTCTGTGATTTATTATGTATGTTTTATTTACAACATGACAGCTTACGTTATGACAAAAAAGAGATTCTGTCTAGCTGAGTCACCTTTCTGTCCTTTTCGAATTTCTCTTGCTCAAATGCAATCCCTTTTTCTGGCATGTAGAGCCCACATTATTACGACATGCAGTGTCATAATTTGGTCAGCTGAGGATCCCACTGGTGCATCCCGTTACTGTAGCCGCACGGGACCATGGTGGAACCTTGGATCCTCATGGTGTCATTGGGGGGCTTGATGGTAAAGAAGTGCTACGATGTAAAAGAAACCTTCTCTGCCTGCGGGTTCTGTCTTCTCTGTCCTCCCTGCTGCATCAGTGGGCCTTGTCTGGCCATCGTGACCAAGAATCCACACAGACATGATTATGTCTGTGGGACTAACAAGTGGTCATGACCCCAACTGCAGGGACCTTGCCAGACTATGGGGAAGAAAACCCAAAGCAACCCGGATTCCCCATCACCAGATGTGAGGCCTCAAGTGCTGCTACAAGGGTTACCTGCTGAAGGGTAAAAGGCAGCCCTAATGTAGACATCATCTCAGTTAAAATGTTTCTCTCGAGTTTAATGGAATACTGCAGAGATCTAAATGGAGATAAAGTACCACGGCTCAGAGAACAGCCAGGATGCTATCTTTATGCAGCATGACAATGTTCAGTGGTTAATTAGACACCGTTAACCTATTTTAGCAGGGGACATAACTGGGATAAATGGGGGGAAGTGTCCTTGAAGTCTCTTAATATCCACAGCACACATTGGACCCTAGACTCACCTCCCTGCTGCAAGGCAGAACAGGCTTAAAATAGACAAAAGTGCCAGGCAACTGGAGCCTGGGCTGTCCCCAGGGGAAGGCCCTCTGCTAGCCCAGCCCTCATGGATCACAGCCTCTGACTTGGGGAGGAATGTGAAGGGTTTGGGCAAATGGTTACGACTACAACTTGTTGCAGGTGAGAGGAACATAAGGCCATAGTAAGGCGCTCACATGGCTCCCATCACAAAAGAGAAGACATTCTGCAGCCAGGGGCTAAATGCATACAGAAAAACTGGCAAAGTGAAGAGCAGGAATGAGATACCTAAGTAAACTGGTGCCAAAGCTACCTTACATTTAAAAAATACATTACTCCTCTGGAGGAAATGAAATCAAAATGCCATTTTCTTGCAAGGTTTTCGACTCTCATAATTTTAAAATGCCCAATAAAAATCTCACGGTTGCCTCCAAATCTCACTGAGGTAAATTTTACCAGGCATGAGAGAGAGGAGGCAGGATGTGCCGGATCATCTAACATGTCACTAGCAAAGCCAAAACCAAGGCTCTGCTTTATAAATGCGTGACCCACCAAATGAGCCTTCACATTGAAAACCCAAATCTGAGGAAAGGAGAAACCTGCCATTGTCATCGTGGCTACACTGTCCATCCAGCGTGAGGCAGTTTACTGGATAACTGAGGTCCCTCTGCTCTGAGATGTCCCCACACCTACAGTATCGATTAAAAGCCAGTTATTTCTCATGAACTGAAGTTTTCCTTGTCCAATAGATTTCTCCTCATTTAAATCTCCCCTAAAAGCTGAAGTTCCCACCTCTTCCCCTTCAGTTCCTAGATCTTGCCATTCATGTCTGGCATCCAGTATATATCAGTAGATACTGTATTTTCTCCCTTCTTTTAAAGACAAGCAAGAATTCCCAAGCACCTAAATTTTGGTACTTTGGGGTTTTAGATCACACTAGATCATATTTAACTCCTGCCAGCATAGTTCATCAATAAGGTATTTGGCAGAAAGATGAAAACCTACGTCCTGTCCTGTCTGTAGATCGCCAAGCCCTACCCACTTGAAGGCAGAGTGAATGGGCAATTCCTGGGTGAAGTTTGCTCCCTGCTGGTCAGTTTAAAAATAACATCTTTGTTCTGATTCAAACTAAAAGAGCATTTATTTAATATATGAAAAAAAGGTCGAAATATACAGAAAGTTTCAGTAGCTAAAAATAGTTGTGGGAACATATAAAATGTATGTATGTGCCTGATATCAAGAAGAAGTTATAGAGAGTTTAGAACTCTAGATCTTAGGTATCTCAAGTGAACATTATTTTATTCAGGAAAACTTTATCGCTAATTATCTACTAGGCCCAAGTGGGAGGTGTTGAGAATTGTGCATCTTTTGCTCAGGATTTTACAATCTGGTGGGAGAAAAGAACATTACAGAAATAACACTAATACGTCCATAAACTCACATACTGCAGGGCTTAAGGCTCTACCACCATCCAACTGTGCAGCTGCTAGATAAAGAATTGGAGACTGGGAGTCCTCAAAGGGACCCAAGGAAAGTCCCAAAGCCAGCTGGATGCACAGCTGGAACTCAAAACCAAGGTTCACAGTCCCTTGTTTGTGCTGCTGGTTCTACTAAGCACCAAACTTGACAGGACAAGTGAGGGAGATATGAGCAAAATGTCACAGGAGCACTAAAATGGGAAGCAGCCACTCCGGCAGGGGCATGGGGAGGCCCCCTAGAAGACTTGTCAACTGAGAGACAGGAAGCTTGCCACAGGCAGGAAAGCCCCAGGGGGGAAACAACCTGAACAAAGACCAGAGGCATGAAGGGGCCCTGGGTGTTCATTAAACAGCAGGGGACCTGGTGTGGCTCAAATACAGACAAGGTGGTGGCTGGAAATGAGAATGGCATCAGGGCTGGTGGGGAAGCAAGCTGGTATCAAGTCTATAAATACATACACTGTCATTGATCAGGCATCAGGAGGCAACTTGGGGCTAGAAATTAATTTTCACCAGGTTCTTTTTTTTCCCCCTTTCAAGTAACTTAAGTCTACAAATAATGAGAGATTTCAATGAGTAATATGCAACTCACCTTGTATTCTGCAGAATAAAAGCAACACAAAGGAGTTAAGTAGAAGTTGCTGTGTCTCCCGCTGGGAGAAAGAACAGGGAGAAAAACTGCTATAGAACAGTGTTTCCCAGTGTGTGCCATTTTCAAATGCCACGTTCACGAATTTTGCTACAGCTGCCTACTTTCTGCACCTACTTAATGCTTTCTTTAAACTGATTCCTTGCTTTTACTTTAATAAATTTATGTAAAAGAAAACTATATCCTCAATGGAAAGCTAGCCATAGGGAAAATGATCGTAAAAAATACAGCATTTTAAAAACTATAAACTTTATTATAGCGAGGTATTGCTGTTTGCCAAAAGTACGAGAGCCTGCAGCTTACTCTTCGTTAGAAAGGGAGATTAGTGGGGTTAGAGAAGTGCTAAGGAAATACCTGCTGCAAATTGAGACTTTTCCACTGGTGTGATCGTAGGGACTGAACACTAATGGAAGAGAGAAAAACGCGGGACTCGAGGCCATTCGGGGCAAATGCAGCTAGGAGGACGGAGGACGGAGAGTGAAACGGGCTAGGATGTGGTGACTGGGACAAGCAGAAATCCAGTGTCCACGAATCACGGGGCAAACTTCTCAGTACTTCTGGAACCTTCATTTCAATTCACCTTTAATCACTGAATGGATTGGGTCTTTCACTTCTCCTGGAGAGAAGTTTCTGCTCTGTAGTGGGGAAACCAGTAAAGATTTCCTTCTAGTTACTGACCCACTGTCTTCTCTGCTCTTCATTTACATCCTGTAGTCCCCCCAGTAGCCCATAAATACACTGAGGCTCGCCTGAGTGATGAGGTGTGCAAAGAGAAGGCACCTCGCTTCCAGCTGCCAGCGTGCAAGGCCACGAGGGAGTGCAGGGCATGGGCAGCAGCCTCCCGGAAGGCTCAGTGTTCATCCCGGTGATTCCCTGGTAAATATAAACCAAGGATACCCTGGCACTTCCAAACATGGCTTCTTGTACAATGACCACTGTGAAGCCAGACCAACTAGTGTGGTCACCAGTAACCAGCTCTGGTGGGGGTAGCATGGGTCAAAAAGTAAAATCACTGACAGACCAACTAAGCCAGAAAAAACTCAGATTACGTGAGGGGCCTCCATTTCGTGTCCATATTTATACCTGCGTGCGCCCAACCTGCTTCATCTATACTAAAACTGCTTTCAGTAACTTCTCAGTAAAGGACTAAAACGAAAAGGAAAGAAGTAGGTGTGATGTTCACAGATGCATTTTATTTTTAAGAGACTGAATCCATCAAAGGGAGAACAAGGAGATCATTTATGTTGGGAGAATTTTAACCAATGGCTGGCATCTCTAATCACTCCCTCCTGGCTTTCAGCTGCTCATACTGCAAAGCAGCAAGTCCCCCTTAGCAGAGACTGGCTGGCTCAGGGGACACAACTTTTTTCCTTGAAAGTTTTTTTTGTTCAATAAGATTGCTTCATATGATCAACATCTCATTTCTGCGAGGGTCCCGGAGGATAGCAGTAAAGACAATTTTATTCTAACAGACTCGCTCTTGCACAAATACTGTAGTGCATGGCCTTTTCATGAACTTGAGATAAATGCTTGCAGCTCTCAAGGTTTGAGAATGGGCATGGCTGTAGAATGAGAGGCACATTCTATTATACTAATTAGCTGTATGACCTTGGGCAGTGGGGCAAGGTGACATTTAAGGGCCTTTCTAACTCTGATTCTATAACTCAGAGTCACTTAACCTCCCCAGTACTCAGCTCCAAACTGAAGGGGCCAGACTCCATGACTTCTCAGGTCTCTCCCCAGCTCTGTGAACGGGGACCTACCCTGCCTCCCCTAATCTAGGCTCCCACCCCCATCTGTTCCCCATAAATACCTTTCTCTATTCTGACAATCTCCAAGCAGCTCCTTCCCTGCGACTGGTTTATCCAGCCCTAAAATTTCAATCAAGACAGTGTGATGTGGTTTGGAGCTCACAAAATCAACATGGGAAGAGGAAAACAAAGAGAAACGGAGGGAGAGAGGGTGGTCTGCTTGCCTCTTCCCTTTTTCAACCATTTTTAGGGACAATAAGGTTAACCCAAACTCTCTTCCCACTTAAGAATTTAAGGCGGTTTCCTCCTTGGTCCTTCCCTCTCTTTTATTAGCTATTGCTAAAATCTGCTATAATTTTTCCAATTGCATGGAGAAGTGCTACCTTCCCTTTATACCCCTCTCCTCAACAGTTAACCTGCTCCTGACATTCCCAATTATTTTCTTGCTGCTTACCATGAGTCTTTTCTTTCCTTTCCCTGCAAGCAGCTGGAAAGAGGCTATCTGCCTAGATTTGCTGAACCCTCCAAACTTCCAAACAGGGGCAACTCAGAAACCAACTCTCCCGTTCCCCAGGTTGAAGAGGACTCAAAGAACCATAGGCTCGATCACTCGGGATCAGGCCAGCCAAGGTGTGTGTGCTGAGCTCTGGTCTTGGGCCCTAAATTTAAACAACTTGCTTGAAACCAGGGGTTCTGAGCATGGGCTCTGGAATCAGGGGTGCTAGGGTTTGAATATTTGAGCTCCTCCAAAATTCATGTTGAAACTTAATCCCCAATGCAACAGAATCCAGAGGTGTGGCCTGCAGGTGGTGACTGGGCCATAAGAGCTCTGCCCTCATGGATGGGATTAGTGCCTTATTAAGGGGCTGGAGGGGACTCGCCTAAGCCCTTTTGCCCTTCTGCCTTCTGCCATATGGGAACACAGCAACAAGGTGCCATCTTGGAAGCAGAGAATAGCCCTCACCAGACACCAGACCTGCTAACACCTCGATTTTGGACTTCCCAGCCTCCAGAACTCTGAGAAATAAACTTCTATTATTCATAAATTACCCAGTCTGTGGTACTTTGTTATAGCAGCAGGACGGACTAAGATAGAGGGCCTGGGTTCAAATTGGAGTTTCCCCATTCCCTAGCTGTGTGCTCTTGGGTAACTCACTTTAAACTCTGCAAAACTGGTGATAATACATTCTACTTCATGAGGTTGTTCTAAGAATAAAATAAGTTAATCTGGGCAAAGCATGTAGCATAGTACTTGGCACAGAGGAAGTGCTCAGTGAATAGTCACTTGCTGCCACTATTATTATTATTTTCACCCCAGTCTCTATTCCCTATGCTGTTTTATCCTTGCTTGAGATGCTATCTTTGTCCTTCTTGGTCTTTCAAATGAACCCGGCCCTGAGATGGGTGCTGGCTAGGTGTGCCCAGTTGAGTTGCTTCATATTTTTTGGTTCCAGGGGCCCATCATCCCCCCAGCTTCCACACATGCCTGCCGCCCCCTGCTGCACTTGCCTGGGCCACCCTTGGTGGCATGCCCAGCAGCCTGCGTCCCCACCTGCCCTGCCGACCCCATCCACACACCCCTACCCACACAGGAGAAACATTGTGACTAGCTCACAAGGCCTCACTGCCAGCTGGCCACTACTTTCCGCAACAGAGTTAACTCATCTCCAGGTTTCTCAGCATGCACCCCTCTTGTTTTTTTCCATCTCCTGCTTTACTTACTCTGCCTCTTGCTTCCCTTCCTTCATTTCAGCCACTTCTGTTCAACCCTCTCTAAAAACCAACTGTTTCTGACTTTTAAATGCTCTCTGAAGGACTCTCCACTTCTGGGAAGCCTCTAGAATTAGGTGAAATTGTTGCGGTGCTACTTGGCACACCTAACCCTCCACATCGCATGGCATAATCTTTAGAGTAGGACAGTATCGTCCAGTGAGTGGCTTCTGAATCTTAGCTTGATGAAGTCAGACTACAGAGACCAGATTGGCACCTACCCCAAATCATCTTCCCTTCCTCTTTTTTTTTTGTTTGTTTTTCAATCTTTCTTCATCCTCCTACATCCCCTTCCTCTTAATTCAAATGCCAATTTTGTCTGAGGGACAATGAGCCCACTTAAAAATAAGCTATCCCCAGCCTCTCTCACACTGAGGGGTAGACATACACCACAGTTCTGACCAAAGAGAAAGATGTAGCACCCCCTGAAGAGCACATTTCTTTTCCTCACCCATAAAAGACAAATTCTTGTTAACAAAGAGCCTTTCACCTTCACCTTCATGTCATTCTCCCTTTTTCCTGCCTGGAAAACAGAGGTGAGCCCTGGAGATATAGCAGCCATCACGCAACCAGGAGGCATGAGCACGACGACAAAGGCCCACACACTAAGGATGGTGGGGCAGAAAGACAGAGCTCCATCCTCCTGGCTGTGTGGGGCTGCCATGACAGCCCTGGGCTCCAGACCCTGGACCTCTCATTTTCTGAGATAAACTCCTTTCTGTTTAAGCCTCTATTAATGCAGTTTCCTGTTGCTTGCAGATGGGTGCAACTCCAACTAAATAGCACATCTAGTGGCAACTGAGAACTCATTCTAGTCAAGAAGGAACATATCCTACAGAAAAACCAACCACACGTAATCATAATTAGTTAACCTTATCATATGGTCTCAGAAGAGAAGGCAACAATTTGAAATAGCTACAAAAAGAGTGCAATTCTCAGAATATGAATGAGAGACATTGCCAATAACTACTGGACAAAAGGTGTCAAACTCAGGGGTGAAAAGATGAGCAGACCCTCTTCACGACTTTGCCAAGCCTAAAAAGAGAACACCTGCTATAAAGAATGAAGAGGAGGGCCGGGTGCGGTGGCTCACGCCTGTAATCCTAGCACTCTGGGAGGCGGAGGCGGGCAGATTGTTTGAGCTCGGAGTTTGAGACCAGCCTCGGCAAGAGCGAGACCCTGTCTCTACTAAAAATAGAAAGAAATTAATTGGACAGCTAAAAATATATAGAAAAAATTAGCTGGGCATGGTGGCGCATGCCTGTAGTCCCAGCTACTTGGGAGGCTGAGGCAGTAGGATTGCTTGAGCCCAGGAGTTTGAGGTTGCTGTGAGCTAGGCTGACGCCACGGCACTCACTCTAGCCAGGGCAACAAAGTGAGACTCTATCTCAAAAAAAAAAAAAAAAAAAAAGAATGAAGAAGAGAGAGCCCTTAAGAACAGTATGTTATTGTAATTTATAATAAGAAATATGTATTTAGTCTTCATTCAAATACAGCTGAACTTTAAACAACGTGGGGGTTAGGGGTGCTGACCCCTGCCCCAACCATGCAGTTAAAGATCCAAGTATTACTTCTGACTCTGCAAAAACTACTAATAGCCTACTGTTGACGGAAGCCCTACCAATAACATAAACAGTGATTGACACATATTTTGTATGTTATATGTATTTGTATTCTTATAATAAACTAAGCTAGAGAAAAGAAAATGTTATTAAAAATCATAAGGAAGAGAAAATATATTTCCTACTCATTAAGTGGAAGCAGATCAGGAGGAGGAGGAAGCAGAGGGGTTGGTCTTGCTGTCTCAGGGGTGGCAGAAGCAGAAGAAAACCCTCATATAAGTGGATCCTGGCAGTTAAACTTGTGCTGTTCAAGGATCAACTATAAATACAGGCAGTCCCCAGTTACCGACAATCCCACTTATGGTGTTCTGTACTTATGCACAGGCTCCCAAGGCTCCCCATAAGGAAAATTTATAATTAAACAATTAAATCAATATTGCGGGAACTAGTTTCTTCCACGCATGTAAACAAACCCACATGGCGTAAGCGGTTCGCTGGCACAGCATCTTTACGCTAGTGGCTAGTCTCATAGAGAAGCAGCTGATAGAAACACAAGAACACGAAGAATCAGAAGATCCAGAGCCAAGAAAGTTTATGACAAAAGAATTAGCTGAAGCCTTTCATCTCATTGAAGCAGGATTTGCTAGGCGTGAGGAGCAAGATCCTAACACTGAGCAGTTTGTAAAGGTTTACCACGCAGTTCGTGAGAGCATCAGCTGCTACAAGGCCATTTATGATGAAAAAAAGAAAAAGGCTGCGCGAACAACTCTAGATGCCTTTTTCAAGAAACCAAGTTCAGTGGTCAGCTCCTCTCCTCGAGCAACAGAATCAAATCCTGATTCTCCAGCACCATCTCCGTCGTGATCTTCCGATTAACGTTAGCCCACCTTCTTGCCTCAAAAATGCCCCTTCTAGTAAGCACAATACCGATACAACATTAGGTGCTAACCTTTAATATCCTTTTTGGAAATTTCTCCTATCTCCTATCTAAACTTTTTGTATGAGTCTGTTTTTATGTTCTGTTTGTTCGAATTAAATAAAAGAGTACAAAAGTTTCTGTAACTTATTACAGTACAGGAATGTTATTATTACAGTATTACACTGTACAAATTGTATTATTTTTACCATATGAGCCACTACAGTACTGTTGTTGTTATTATTATTATTATTATATATGTGCTGTTCATCAGAGATCCAAGTTACATACAGATCCAACCTAAAGACATTCTCAGGAACATTTCTGTGTATAACCTGGGGACAGCCTGTATTTGGTTTCCTGGCACACAGCTCCTAAAACTCTTGGACAAGTATCTTTTTGTATGCTAATGAAATGACTGATGGCTGAGGGCTCCTGCATAGTTTCCAGATGGGAGGTTGGTTACCAGGGGAACCAACCAAATGACAGTGGGTTGGAACTTTCAGTCCTGCTCCCTGACCTCTGGGAAAAGGAGAGGGGCTGAAGGTTGAACTGATCACCAATGACTAATGATTTGATCAATCATGCTTTGTAATGAAGCTTCCAAAAACACCTAAAAAAAAGAGCAGGTTCTGAGAGCGCCCAGGTTGGTAAATGAGAATGTATCCACATGATGGAAGCGTGGTACACCCCAGCTCCACGGGGACAGAAGCTCCTGCAATCGGGTCCCTTCCGAATCTCACCCTAAATATCTCTTCACCTGGCTACTGATTTGCATCCTTTAAAATATGCTTTGTAATAAATTAGTACTAGTAAGTAAAGGGTTTCCCAGAGTTCTGCGAGCTGCTCTAGCAAATTAATCAAACCTGGAGAGGGGGCTGTAGGAACCCTCAATTTATAGCCAGTGGTTCAGAAGTACACGTAGAACAACCTAGAGCTTTTCGACTGGCACTGGAAGTGAGGGGCATTCTTGTGGGACTCAGCTCTTAACCTGTGGGATCTGATGTTAAGTCCAGGTAGAGAGCATCAGAATTGAGTAAAATTGTAGAGCACAGTAAGAGAAAACAATTTCACATTATACAAAGAGGATCCTACTTTGGGAGAAACAGATTTCTTTTTACATCTGCAAATACCCCAAGATCATGCCAGGTCAAAAAGGCATTCGAAAGAAGATTGATAACGTGTCTGTTGCACCACTGGTCACACAGCTGTCAACATTTCAGTGGCTCCTACTCCCTAAAAAATGAAATCATGCCTGGAGTTCAAGGCCCTGCCCACCTATCTCGTTCTACTCCCCTACGCAAATCCTGGGCTTCAGTCACCATGCTGTGCTCATCCTAAGCACACTGTGGTGGTTCATGCATGCCTCCACACTCCCTGCCCCTGTGCCTGGAAGGCCTGTCCCCGCCTCAATGTCTGTCAACTGTTTCATTCCAAGGTAATAATTTGGAGGCTAAAATGACTTATTTTGAGCAGTCATCTAGACAGTGTATTTCTTGATGTTCACATATATTTCTTGAGTTGGGGAAGGCCTTTGAGACCACTCAGTCTTAGTGGTGAAGAGACAGAGCCCAGGGGTGTGGAGCCAGTTGCACAAGGCTAAGCAGCACCTCTCCCTCTCCCACCCCAGCCCAGGGCTCTGCACTGTGCCCACTGCACAGGCAGACGTCCTGACTCTCAATATGCACGCGGGAAAAGAGGGTGGCTCAGAAACGAGCTCAGGAAATGGCCTCAAGGGCAGAAACCTGACCATATTTAATGTGCACACGGAGCACCTTGCTCTGCCCCAGCCTAGCCATGGAGTCACAGGCTCCAAAACCAGAGGCAAGGGCTGCTAGTGCACCCGTAACTAGTACCTGGCTCCTGAGCTGGCTGCCTGGGAATGGATCCAGTTCTTGGAGGGCACTGCAGGGTTAGAAGGGACAATCATTGCCATTGCCTAATTGAACTTAATGACTAGCCTAATTAAGCCTTTTAATGGCAGGGCTGGCATAGCCTTGCCTGGTGCCCCTAAGTGCAGGCTGCATCCTTTGCACTCACCTTCTGGCAGGTCAGGCAGCTGGCTGGACACAGCTCTGTAGACAGGTAGGCCACAGGGGTTAGGAAGGGCTTAGGTCACGCATTCACTTCTTGCTATTATTCTCACAGGCTGGACATAGCGGATCCATGTAAAAATAACTCCTCAGGTAATATCTGCTGAGGCTGTACCATGGGCAAAGATGCTATACCAGGAACAAAGGGGCATAAAAATGGACGGCAGCAAAGCACTGAGAATAAGACCATGACCCCTACATCAGACTAACCTGGGTTCAAATTCTGGCTGGCTACTTGCTAGGTGTGTGACTTGAGCGAGTTAATACTTAACTTTTCTGAAAGTCAGTTTTCTCATCTGCAAGTAAGAATAATAACAGCACCTACTTCATGGGGTTGTTTTAAAGATAAATAAAATAAGACCACCGTGTTTAGCACAGTGCCCAGCAAAAAAAGTCACCATAAATGATGTGTGTGTGTGTGTGTGTGTGTGTGTGTGTGTGTTCTCATACATATAAGAGGGCTGGGCAAGACATGTGGGCTGTCCACAAATAGGTTCTGCAGTTTGTCCCCAGAAGGAAGAACCTATTTCTGAGGATGAAGTTGCAAGTTTCCTAAAGACTGAGCTGTTTAAAAAAAACTCAGGGCGTTGATAATGGCAGCCCCATTATCAACAGGGGAATGTCCACCAACAGGGGAATGGCGCATCCATACGTACCACAGGATTATTATGGAGCAGTTAAAAAATGAGATAAGTCTATGTGTACTAAAAGATCTCCAATATGTACTTACTGTTAAGTGAAAAATGAAAAAAAAAGTAAGGTGCAGAGCACAATATGATCCTGTTTATGCAAAAAAAAAAAAAAACAAAACTGCAGATTTTTGTGAGGATATCTACTAAAATGTGTAAAAGATACCAACAAATTGTTCCAGTAATTATTTCTAAAGAGATGGCTAAGATTGGAGGAGATGATAGTTCCAGGCAAATTTAGTTGCATCTGTCTTACTGGAATTTTTACATCACCAAAGTGTTCTCAGTTTGCTTGTACAAATAAAAAGGACTGTATTGAAAAACAGAATCAGCCCCATTATTTCAGTGGGGCTGATTACACTGAGTCAATGAATAGAAATTAGAATATCCACTGTTCAAGCAGATCCCAACCAGCACTTATTGAAACACTAGAATTGACAGGAGATTGGACAAGACTGGCTCTAACTTTCTAGTCTTGAGACCCCCTACACTTTGTGACAGTCCAGAGAAACAAAGGAATATTTCGTGGGTGTCCATGCTTTCGGCTATTGTCATTTAAGGGATACTTCTTTTTTTTTTTTTTTTGAGACAGAGTCTCACTCTGTTGCCCTGGCTTGAGTGCCGTGGCATCAGCCTAGCTCACAGCAACCTCAAACTCCTGGGCTCAAGCAATCCTACTGCCTCAGCCTCCCGAGAAGCTGGGACTACAGGCATGCGCCACCATGCCTGGCTAATTTTTCTATATATTTTTAGTTGTCCAATTAATTTCTTTCTATTTTTAGTAGAGACGGGGTCTCGCTCTTGCTCAGGCTGGTTTCGAACTCCTGAGCTCAAACAATCCGTCCGCCTCGGCCTCCCAAAGAGCTAGGATTACAGGCGTGAGCCACCGCGCCCAGCCTTAAGGGATACTTCCGTGGGCTGCTCATTTCTTTCCTGATTCCTGGAGACCCTCCAACTTTATTCCTACCCCTGGCTCCAAGAAATGGCCAGCTCTAATCCCCAGAGCATATCACTTCTGCCCAACTAGGAAGTGTAAAGGGCCAAAAGTCAAAGCCTTCACGGGACATGCTAGAACCCATTCTAGAACCAACCCTGGTTTTAATTACAACAAAAGTCAAGTGTAGCTTCACTTAAGAAAAGCTGAAGGCTGCGAGGAAGCTGGGAGCAGGCTCTGGGGCAGGTGAGGCTCTGCGCCTGCTCTGGAAAGTCTTTGGGCTACCTCCCCGCAGCCCAGCCTACAGGCAGCTGGGAAACAATTCTGCTGATTGAGGCCCTAGAAGCACATGGCTTGAACGCTGTGTGGCCCTGGGGCCTCAGCTGTCCTTTCCCTGGCGCACGTGCACAGGCCACAAGTTCATCCCAAGTCACTGCCTGTTCTGCTGCCTCCCGAGGACAGCAGGTGCTCACGGCTGCTCCAGGGAGAGAACTGACCAGGGCCGCATGTCAGGAAGACTGCTCCACTCCTCAGAGTGGGAAGTGAAGCATCGCAATGCTGCTGCGCACGGGGCTGGTGGGGATAGACTGTCACCTTTGAATGGGAAGCACTGGCAGAAATGCAAGATTCCAATTATTTCACACTTAGCCATTTGCCTCAGTAAATTGGTTTTGTGACACTAGACAAGCCTTCCAGGGCCCTAAACTGCAGTGAATATAACACAGAACATCTCTGCTTGTTCTACGCTGAACATCACTGTATCAACCCAAGTAGAAGTGCATGAAATTGTTCACTCAAATCCTCAATGAGAAAATGATGCACGCGTCATACCTCTTCCCTAGCCTGTGGGATCTACGTGCACCATACCTAAAGCCTCCACAATACTTCCCAAGGGTCACGTTATGGCTATTACATAAATAAACACTGGAAGTCTTCTTTTTTGGCCTGGGAAAATATCACACCTGTTGTTTGCTTGTGATTACTTTGGAGTACTATGCAGCCCTTAAAAATGAGCCAGTTCTATGCTGTACTGAGATTTCATAAAGATCGACAAGAAATACTATTACAAGATAAAAGTACAGAACAGATAATGTTACCATTTGTGTGTGGTGGTGGTGGCGGTGGTGATGGTGGGAGAATATATTAACCTGTATTTTTTTGTAAATGCATACAGAAACTTTGGAAAGAAACAGTTAAAAACTGGTCAACAGTGATCACCTCCAGGAGGGGAACTGGGTGCCTGAGGAAGTCGAGAAGAGAGAGAGAGAGAGAGAGACTTACATTTCATACCCTACCCTTTTGTATCTTTCGAATTCTGTACTATATATATTTCTTATTTACAAAAATAAATAAAATTAAAATTCACCAATAGCTCTAACATCTCAAAAGGTGACATGAAGTCAACAATGACTAAAATATAAAAACGTGTACTGCCTCCACATCCTACTCTCTTTCCCTCTTTCATAGTCCTCTTGAAATGATCCCCCTTTCTCAACTTAGTTACCTTTGAGCTTTAAGGTCAAACAGACTTCACTCCACAAAAAGGCGGTATGCCTTTACAAAAAGGGGTTCTAACAAAGCTAGACCTGGGTGCCTGCGCCAGACAAGGAACAGCGCTCTGTTGACATAGCCATAGAATGAACAAATTACCTATGCCCATGAAGAGTGACTTTCAGTGAGTCTCTCACATGGCTGTGCACACTTTAGAGACTGGGCAGGAAAGCACAGCTCAGCTAAGTGCTTCACAGACACACAGTTCTGCCATTATCTATCCATTATTCCCATTCCTCCCCACCTACCAGCTACCCAAACAAATGAAATCTACCAAAATAATACAAGTGTTTGAAAATTAGAAAGGCCTAAGGATAGAATGAGTTTGACACATCTCACGCTTTCCCCTACTGCAATCAGGGTACTTATTTTTCAATGTACACCATCTGGGCATTACTTATTTCATCTTTAGATCCCACTGAACACACAATTTCCAGCAATAAACAATGCCATTAAATTCTGGTTTTTAAAAAATAACTGTGGTTTCTCTAAGTTCATTAAAATAAAAACTTATCTAACTCCCCTCTACCATCTTTCTGTCCAGGCTCTGAACATAAGTTGAGATCAAAGCAAAAAATTACTCTTTGGGGAGTCTACACAGAACAAACAAATCTAAGGTGTACATTAAAAAGATATGTTGCTTGGTCTTAAACTATCTTTTCTGAACTTACCACGTCTTGGACACCACCTGGAGGAAAAGCATATATGCAGGCCAAAATGTGTGATGATGAAGTGGGGACACAGGTCCAGGCAGGAAGTTCACATGAGCATCTCCAAAAGCCACAGAAATAGGGACATGGCCCCTGAGACCTGGGCACAGCCATTGGAAGTGGGTGCACAATTAGCCACCTAAGACCTTCCCTTCTCAACCCTCTCACATGTGACTGCCCCATCTGATTTCACCCAGTCTTGGACACTCAACTCTGATACATGACTTATCTCATTGAGAACCAAACAACTGTTTACCCATGGTGCCCAGGACCCCTGGACATGCCACACCAATTCTGGGTTCCTTGTGACTGAGGGTGGCAAGTATAAAATCAATTCTCAATACTTCTAATTTTGTTTTGTTTTTCTTAAAAACCAAATAAACAAAATTGTGCTTATCGATGAAAATCTGAAGGTCAAGAACTAAGTTCTTTTAATTTACTGGGACTCAGAGATACCTTCTTAATTATTGGAGCTCTGTAAGAAATGCCCCAAATTTACTCACTGATCAAGTATGTACTGAGCATACAAACAATGCAAATAAATATAGACAAAAATCTCTTGCATAGTAACTATTTACTAGTTACTATTAATAGTAACACAAAGGCAGCTCCAGTTCTCAAACAGTTCAGTAAAAACTAAAAACACATAAAAAAAAAAGAATAGAGAATAAAGCAAGAGCCATATTTAGGCAAACATTAACAACTGGTCATGCAAGGTAAAGGGTATCTGGAGGTATATGGATGTTTCTTGTGCTACTGCAACTTTTCTATAGGTTTGAAATTTTTCAAGATGAAGAGATTGGGGGGGAAAGATAGGAAACAAGTATAAAATGTATTTCAGGCAACCAAATAGCTGATGAAAGTTCCTTATAGAAGAATTTCCCTAAATAAGTGAAAATTGGAAAATCACCATTTGACAACCTGCAATGAAATCATGGCTCCTGGTAACTAACATCAATGGAGGAGGGAGTTCAACGGGGACTGTAAAATGGAGGCTGACCCTTGACCCCGCTGATCAATCACAGACTCACTTAAAGCGGAATAACCATACACCTGTGCCTTCACATGTGATACACAGGATGTACACAGCACCACCTACAAAGTATTATTGCCAAAACAGTGAGCCTAAACTGAACTACCAGTTAGAGCTAGGTCTGTCAGTTTAACAGGGAACTTGAGGGACAGAGAAACAAGTTAAACACCATGATTAGGAAGCAATGGGCCAAATTCAGAATGTGGGACACTCTATAGGACAAGTTTCCTACCAAAAAAAATGTCAATGGCATGGGGAAAAAAGGGTGGGGGTTGTTGCAGAATAAAAGAGAGACGGTAGACATATGATAACTAAATACAGTGTGTGGACCTTGATTTGTCCTTTGTACAATCCAACTGTAAAAAGACATCTTTGAGACAATGGAAGTAACTCAATATGACCTCGATATCAGATGACATTAAGGAATTATTATTAATTTTGATAGGCCTGATAATGGTGTGATGATTAATAAACAAAAACAGTCCTTATTGGTTAACAAAAATTATCTCCAGCAAGAAAGAAGGGAGAGTGGGAATCAATGACATTCTTTATATATCACCAAGCTCCTCTATTCATCCTTGGCCTCATACAGAATAAAGTATTTTTCACATACATATGTACACTATTAGTCTTAAGATTAAATAACTATGTACCCCTAAATATGTCTAACCCGGTACTTCTTCATCTTTTCTAAGACATACTGCACTTAAAAATAACATTTGAATGGTGAACTGTGGTGGCTGGATGAGACTTCATGTGGCCACAGGTGGCCAGCCTAGGGGCTTCAGCAGCACTAGGCACGGCCCAGCGGGCCCAAGGACAGGGAGTGCCTGCATCTTGGCACACCTGCTACACTCACAGTGCAGCACATGGCACACCAGCTGGGAAGCTCCAGCTAACCTACCCTCTGTGACACCTTTCTAAGAAACTGACTTCTGTGGGGATGGGCAGTCTGTAACAGAGCTGGTTTAAGAGGACAAAACATGTGCTTGCAACTGTGCTTACAGATCTAGGAGCCCTCCGGCTCTGTGAGTTTTTGCCTTTCACACTTTTGTAGCCTAATAAGAATTAACTACTCGCTGCTAACAAGAAGGTAAAAAGACTCTGGTATGGCAATGACACAGAGGGAGAGGACAGAGCCCTTTAGTATTCCTGGAACATCTATCCATTTAAAAAAAAGAGGGAGAGAGAGGAAGAAAGGAGGAGGAGGGAAGGGGGGCAACCTCGGGCCCAGCACACAGCAGTTCTACGGCCATCTTGATGTCCTTGGTGCGTGCAGATGGTGTGGAAGTGGCTGGCACCAGCACAGCCCATGAGAAGGAATGAGCGGCCAATGGAGATTTATGTGAGGAGAGTGAGATGGACAAGGTAAAATTGTCAGGAGGAGTTGTTAGAAAGTAAAATATATTGTGACAATTCCACTCCTGCCGTTCATCAATAAACTGACAGATCATTTAGTGTCAATTAGGAGTGATAGATGGACAAGTCCCCATGATCCTGGGCCAAAATTAATGGCTGGGAGGGAGAGGGTGATTGAAAATGACGGCTGACATTGAGAGCAAAGTCCTGAAAGTCCCTGAGGGGCCATTACTTGCCTCATTCCCTTGCAGATCAATGCAGGGACAAACCCAAAAACAGACACTTTGAGACAAAACTTAATCAGACTATCTTTTCTTCTTCTCCTTCCCAAGCTGGCTCCCTCTCTTCAGCTCTAATCCCATGGCCAAGGCAGTGACCCATCATAAATGTGCTACCTCGGGCAACTTCAGAGCCAAGGACAACCTGGCTCTAAGATGGAATCTTTGGCATAGCCATGACACTGGTGCCAAGGGAAGGGACAGGTAGTGATCCAAGTCTCAGGCAATTCCTGAATTCAGCCCTTTCTGTGGCTCAGGGATGAGCATTTGAGCTCTGACCTCCAACATCTCTAGTCAGCAAGATGGCTGACACATGCTCTGCTATCTATCTTGGGCAGCATTATACAAATAAAGCTAAGGTACCCCAGAAACTCATATTCCTTGGCGATGAGCTCCTCAAATAGATCCATAAATAGCCCTCTACTTCCCACCGGTGATAGCACAGCTGTAGACCTCTGGAAGCCTCACTTTCCTCCTACCTTCTTTGCAGAGGGATACCTACCTTATTGAATGGAATCTACTCAATAGAGTTGGTATAATATACATATAAGAGGCTGCCATGGACTGTTTGTGTCCCCCCAAAATTCTTATGCTGAAACCTTTATCCCCAATGTGATAGTGTTTGGAGGTGGGACCCTTGGGAGCTGATTAGGTCTAGATAAGGTGATAAGATGAGGTCTCCCCCACGATGGTGGAGACAAAGAGAAATGTGATTTCACTCCCTGCATGCATGTACCAAGGAAAGACCATGTAAGGACATAACAAGGAAAATGGCCCTCACCAAGAGCCCAAACACAATGGCACCCTCATCTCTGACTTCCAGCCTCCAGAACCACAAGAAATAAATGTTTGTTGTTCAAGCCTCCCAGTATATGGTAATTTTTTATAGCAGCTGCACTAAGACAGCTGCTGAGCACAGTGCCATTATTATTATCCAAAAAGAATGTAAGGTGAGTACATTATTTTCCAGTGGGTCAATTCTCTCCTCTAACCAGACTGACAATATGGTTGCTGTCCTCCCAACACCAAATCTTAAACCAAAATGCTCTCCTCATGATCCTCTATGCCCATGAAAATTCATCCAGCTTGCCCCATCTCCTCTACAAGGTGCTGCCTGACCATAGTGACTTCTCTCTTCTGATAGCACATACAAATGTCAGTGGTGATAAATAAAGCAGATGATGGGGAACACAGAGTGGTGGGGGGGTGCTACTTTATGTAAAGTGAGGTCAGGTAGGATCTTGTAAACCATATGAGGACTTTGGGTTTTACTTCGACTGGGTGGAATGATACTGAAGGGTTCTCAGCAGACAAGTGAAATGTTCTCATTTCACCATTTTTGGCCACCACGCCCAGCTAGAGTGCAGTGGCATCATCCCAGCTCACTGCAACCTCAAACTCCTGGGCTTGAGCTATACTTCTGCCTCAGCCTCCTGAGTAGCTAGGACTACAGGTGCACACCGCCATGCCCAGCTAATTTTTTAATGTTTGTAGAGATGGGTCTTGCTAGTTGCTCAGGCTGGTCTCGAACTCCTGGTCTCAAGGGATCCTCCCACCTTGGCCTCCCAAGAGATCCTTCTTCATGCTAGGATTATAGGTATAAGCCACCATGCCTGGCCCTCATCTATGTTTTAAAAGGGTCACTTTGGCTATGTGGAGATAACGCTAAGGGAGGTGAAGGTGAAACTGGGGAGACCAGTCAGGAGGTTCTCACTTGAGTCTGTGTTAGAAATGATAGTGGCTGGGGCTGGGCATTGGCAGTACAAACAACAGATGTATTTCAACCATAGACCTAACATGGCTTGCTGGTGGACTGAATGAGTTGAGATAAAGAGATGAGTCCAGGATGATTTCAAAGTTTATGGTCTGAGTAACTAGGAAGATGGAGTTGCCATCTGCTGAGATCTGGGGAAGACTTTGGGGGAGCGGTTAGGGGAGGAAGAAGAAGGCATAGAAGTTAAGAGACTGACTTGGACATGACAAGTTTGAGCTGCATATTCAAGTGGGAAACATCAGGTAGACAACTGGATGTTTAGGGGAAGGACAGTGCTGGAGATACAAATTTTGGAGTCACAAGTGTGTAGGTGATTGTTAAACCTGAGACTGGGTTGAGATCACGCAAAGAGTGAGTGTCGGCGTAGAAGACAGGAGGCTCACAGCATGAGCCCTGGCTGTACCAGCGTTTAGAGGGGTCAGAACCAGGCCACAGACTGAGGAGCCAAGCAGGCAGATACCTTGGCAAGGAGCACGTGAAAAAGAAAAGCATCTCCCTCCAAGTGGGGATTGATTTGATCTGGAAAAATCTTTACTGTTTTCATTGAGGAATAAACACCTGAGATAACCTTTTGTTCTCTAAGGAGCAGAAATAGGATTTGTCTTATTTTCATATTTCAAAATAAATTCCAGATATGACAAGCACTAAAATCCCCTAATAGCTTAGAAAAACATGGCTTCTTTATAAGACTCTCACTAGTATATGAGATCTACATTTCAAAGTCACCTTCTTATTTTTGCTTAATACTAAAAATTAGTGTTATGGTCTATAAAGAAAATAGTGTGGTAATTAATAGCCTATAAGTGGACAGAAGGACCACTGGAACAGAATAACTAGTCTAACAGCAGACTCAGGTACACACAAAGATTCAGAATATGATAAAGGTGGCTTCTCAAATCACTAAGGAAAGATGGATTTTTTTTTTTTAATAAGTGTTGCTAGGACAACAGCCATGTAGAAAAGGATAAAATTGGATCCATATCTCATACCATATACCCGAGTAAATTCCATATGGATCACAGATCTAAATTTTAAAAATAAAAGGGTGTGGCTGTATTCCAATAAAACTTTCTAGAAACAGGCAGCTGTCCTGTAGGCCACAGTTTGCTGGCACATAGCATATAGAAACAAAGGAGAAATTTAAAAAAAAAAAATATATATATATGTTTACTTTTACAAAAAAGAAGTATAGGAAGGCTAAATCAGAAACTAGTAAAGAGACTACCTACAGGGCATGGATGAGAAATGAGGTGGTGGGGATAAGGGTGGGGAATGGGACACCTGTTAGTGTATCTTTCTACACAATTTTAACTTCTGATCCATGTAAATGTCTTACATATTCAAAAGTAAATTAAATAAAAAGGATGAAAAAAATAAACCTGTTGAACACAAACAGAAACAAATGAACCTAATTGTGTATTAGATTGATATCTTAACCCACATGGGAAAGAATTCAAGTAACTTCTGAAAACAGTATTCTGAACCTTAGTGTGATATATTCTAAGGACAAGAAGAACTACAAAGAAATCTTGAGCTTTACTTAGGAAGTTTGCTATTGATAATGACACTAATGTAGTAATTATAAAAATACTTTGTATTAAGAGAGGGCATATTTTTTTTAATGGATTTCCTAGCTCTGTTCACTAAAAGAGCCTAGAAGCAATCATATCCCAATAGCAATGAGTAGTGTGTGCCCAGATCTTGAATTCTGAAACCATTCTCTAGCAAAAGGAGTCAGGAGAAGTAGCTACTACTTGGAGAAGTACTACTTGGAGAAGTAGCTGACTCCAGGACTGGACAAGGAAAATACAAAGTGATTTTTGAATAACTTGTGTCAGAAAACAAGCAAGTGCTCGAACATTAATAGGAAAGATCACAGACATTAAGAGCTAACATGAAGAAGCTCCCCCTGGCCAAACTTGGGACAATCTGAGCATTAACAGTTAATATTATGGGGAAAAAACGATGATGGGAATGAGTTATAAGACAACGAACAATAAAAAATCCATGAGTCTGTGATTTTTAAAAAAGAAAGAAAAGAAGAAGAAAAGGAAAACTCTTCTTTATAGAAAAACTCCAGGTAATTAATATAGAAGAAATGATGGAATTAAAAATTAACACTTTGCAACTGCCAAATAATAAACTGACTCAGGCAAGGATCATTAATGAATGCTAAAATCACTGGGTAAAAGACTGTGGGTGAACAGCATTCAAAGTGGCACCCCAAATGATCACTCATTATTTATAAAGGAAAACAATGAAGAGATCTAGAGATCACCACTTACACCGAGTGATCAAACTTAGTAACAACAACAAACGGATCAGTGGACATCACATGCCTCCTAATTTGATATGCTAAGAAGTACACAAGATCACCTGTTCTAGCCAAAAACCTTCCACTTGAATCTAATCATGAAGAATCAATTAGAGAAATCCAGAATGTGAGATATTCCACAAGACAACTGGCCTAGATTCCTCAAAAAAGTCAATGTCTATGCAGGGTAGGAAAGGGTGGGGGACTATTTTAGATTAAGCGAGACTAAAGAGACAGAGCTACGAAATCCAACATGCAAGCTCTGGATGCTGGAGCTATAAAAGATATCTGGGGAACAAACAGAGAAATTTAAATATAAACTATATGTTAAATATTAGTTAATACAGACCCTTCATATAGAAGTATTTATGCCACTGTAAATATCTCCAAGCTCCTGCAACTTATAAATGTTACCATCTGCTAGAACGCCTAGCAGAAGAATATGGTCAAAGCCTGTCCATGAGGAAGGAATGAGGATAAGAGAAAGAATCATCATTATAGTAATAGTCAACATCTATCAAGCACTTCCTAAATGCTTCTTTCTCTTTTAAACATTTTACACGTATGAATTCATTTAATCCTCACAATAACACTTTGAAGTAAGAACTATTTTTAACCCCACTGTGGAGATGAGGAAACAGAGATGTTAAATTACTTGCTCTAGGTCTCCGAAATAGCCAGTGGCATAGTTAGGATCCAAAACCAGGCAGTCTGGTTCCAGAACCTGCAGCTCTCACTGCACTCTGCCACCTCTCAGTATGAAACCACAAGAGACTGGCCTCTGGTCTAAGTTGTGGGAAGGTTGGGGGGCGCCTAAAAACAACAGCAACATTCCTGTTATACACATACTTTCCTTCAATCCCTGCACCACCCTGTAGAGAGCATCGGTGTGGGGCTTAGCCATGGTAAACACTTTGCTCAGCATCACCCAGCTGGATGAGAATTCAATCTGTATCTGCAGCCACACACTGTAAGCCCTACACTGTTTATAAAGTACTGCCACACGCACTGTGACATTAGATTATCCTTCTTCCCAGGAACTCGGTAGGCTGATAATACTAGATGGTCATAGTGCCGATATTCATGTCCTCTTACAGTAAACAAAGATACCTACTAGCCCGGGTGATGGTACATATGTAGTGTTCCCCTTCATGCGTGAATAATCTATGTCTGGGGTGGGGGACTTACATCAGCTATTACCAACAAGCAACTCCATTATGTTGAGAAAACTACTTAAGAAGAACGCAGAATGCTACAATATAGGTAAACTTTGAAAACATTATGCCAAGTGAGAGAAGCCACCCATAAAGCCACATAATGTTAGGGACAAAAAAACAAGTGAGAGTCAATGGAAATCAGAAAAACAGAAAGGAGAAAGCAGTTATAGAAAAACAATAAGGAGGAAATCGTTACAGAAAAATAAAAAAGAGAATGGTTATTTCAGTCTTAAAGAATGGGGTAATTAGGCCATGGAACACTGACCACCAGTCAGAGAATGGAAAAAACACCATTAACAGGTTACGGCACTTTCCCCACCACACATACACTAGAAACAATGACTGTAACATAACCTTTAAGTCATGTCCATACCTGGAAAGAATTCAGTCCCCAAAGTAGTGATGTATAGTTATGAATAGTTGTAACTAACTTTTACCTAAACACAAAACATATAAAAGGAAAAACAAAGTAGACAGTGTCTTCTCCACTTGCGCGGACAGATCCATTTTCCCTTAGGAAATGTACTTTTGCTTTGCACCCTTAAACTTTACACACAATAAATTCTTCACACATACTTGCTGAGTGTCTGCCATCTCTATCCATCATGCGGGCCAAGGCTTGTGATTCCTTCAAGCCAGGAGCCCAAGAATTGGGGAAACACTTCAAAGTCCAGCCATGGACTGAACTGACAATAATGTATGATTCCATTTATGTGAAATGTCCAGAATAGGCAAATCATAGAGACAGAAAGTTGACTGGTTGTTGCCTAGGCCTGGGGGGGTTGTGGGGACATGGGAAATGAATGCTAACAGGTACAGGGTTTCTTTGGGGGGAGGTGTGATAAAAATGTCCCAAAATGAACTATGGTAATGGTTTCACAACTCTGTGAATGTAAAAAAGAAAAAAAAATTAAATTGTATGCTTTAAATGGGTGAATTGTATGGTGTGTGATATACAGACAGGAGGAGGATATTAGGACTGTTTTACTATTTTAAGGTGGTTACACAGTCTGTGAAGTGGTATACTGTTATTCAAAAGTAGATTCGAGTTAATTGATATGCTAAGTAAAAAGAAAAATGGAATCATATAAAACACTCAATCAAAATCATGAAAGACAGAAAAACAGTGAAAGACAAAAAATAGGAACAAAGAACAATGGCAATGAATTTGCCTCACATAAATATAGTCAACTAATCTTTGACAAAGTAGCAAAGATAATACAATGAAGCAAAGTTAGTCTTTTGAACAAACAGTTTTGAAATAACTGGACTTCCGCGTGGGAAACAATTAATCTAAAGATAAATCTTCATGAAATTATATCTCAATAAAGCTATTATAAAAAATAAAACACAGGAGCAAAGTCCCCCCTGCACCCTGCCCACCCCCAACCCCACCACTGTGAGCTGCTGGTACTCACTTTGAAGCCTTCATGGACTCGTCTGCCCAACCTCCCTGTCTGCAGCGAGGTGGTTTAGGAGGGGGAGCCTGCAAGGAAAGAGAAGCCAAAAGACATAGTCACTCAACATTTGCATTTTAACAACACAGTGGCTGAGGTTAAGGCCACCTACAGCAATATTCAGCTTACCGTTTGAATAAAAATACGGTAACCTTCTAATTTATCGTGAAAATCTGGGTTCTTTCATACTTTTCTGGTAGATGTATAAATTGGCACTATGTTTCTGGAGGGCAATTTGCTGCTGTCTACCGAAAGCTTTAAAAATGATCATACGTTTTGCCCCAGAAATTCCAGGAATTTATTCCAAAGAAATAATCAGAGAGGAATATAATGTTATTTTTGAATAGTAAATAGTTGAAAACAACCAAAATGGCCAGCAAAAAAGAATTAAGTAAATGGTGGAAAACAAATTAAAATACTATGGAAAAATGAAAAACTATATTATAAAAATTACTTAATGATGTGAGAAAGTTCAATATATATTAATTTTCAAAAATTGTTGCAAAACAGTAGAGATATGCTTCTGATTTTTTGAAATGATTATTAATACATAATATCTAGTGTTAATTAACTATATGTACATGACTAGCAGAGGACTCCAGTTATGGGCAATTTTGATTTTCCTACATTCTACTGTTGTACATTTTCCAATATTTTTTAACAGTCAACTAATATTACTTTTATAAATAGAAAAGTAATAAAATAAAGACATAACACTGAGGCTTGCTTAGAAGACATAAACTAAATTTTTGGGTGAATTAAGAATATACTCAAGAGGCCTGCCCTACCTACCACCACTGTCACCTGTGCCCAAGTGAGCTGTCTGAGGGGCTTGGGGTTTCACCCATCCCATTTACCACCACTGTGTTCATGAACACCATCCAAGGGCCTAAGGACAGGACCACCCCACCGACTGCCAACGCCACTGGTGCTCCAGTGCATGGTCCATGGGCTTGGGGATTGACCTGACCTGCCCGCCACTGCCAACTCCCAAGCACAACATCCAGAGGCCTGAGGACAGGCCTACCCCACCCACTGCCACCACTGCTGGCACCTGTGTGCATTGTCCTGGGGCCTAGGATTGCTCTATCCTGCCTGCCACCACCACCTCACATCTTTTGGAGCCTTAGGACAGGTCTTACGTGCCTGTGTCTCATGCACCCTGTCCAGGGGTCTAGGGATTGGCCCACCCTGCCTGTGGCTGATGACCATGTGTGCCTCCCAGGGGCCTGAGGACTGGCCTGCCCAGCCAGCAGCCACCACCACTGCTGGCACCTACTCATGTGTGCCACCTGGAAGCCTAGAGTCTGGTCCATCTAGCCCACCATTGCCACCACCAACACCTAAGCAAGCCACCTGGAGGCCCAAGGTCTGGCCCACACATGTCTGCCACCACTGGCACCCATATACGCACCTGGGGAGCCCAAGGACCAGCATACCCAGCCTACTGCCACCACTATTTGTGCCCAAGAACCAGCCCACATAGTGTCCCCATCTGCGGAAAAGCTTTGCCACAGCCTCCACTAATAATCACAGCTTAAGCCATTAAGGAACTCACAGATACCAGTGATGTTAATTACAGCCAAAGAAATCACGTAAAGAATATATTACTACACCCACTCACTACTGCGCCAAAGCACCCTACCCAACCAATACTATAGATATAGCTATAGGAAAAAGGCTTTCCCTATGAAAACCAATCCATAAAATTGAAAGAAGCAACTGTTATGCCAGATGCACAGATAGCAACATAAGGACACAAGAAACATGAAAAAGCGAGGAAACATGACACCTTTACAGGAACACAATAATTCTCTAGTAATAGATCCCAACAAAAATGAAATCAATAAATGCCTGAAAAAGAATTCAAAACAATAATATTAAAGAAACTTAGATATGAGAGAACACAGAAAAATAATACCAATAAAATCAGGAAAACAATTCATAATCTGAATGTGAAATTCAACAAAGAGATAGATATCATAAAAAAGAATTAAATGGAAACCTGGAATTGAAGACTTCAATGAATGAAACAAAAAATACATCACAGAGTTTCAACAACAGACTAGATCAAGCAGAAGAAAGAATTTCTGACTTGAGGACAGGTCTTTTGAAATAATCCAGTCAAAAAAAAAAAAAGAAAGAAAGAAAGAAAAATTAAGAAAGCCTACTGACATATGAGACACCATAAAGCAAACAAATATTTCAATTTTGGGAGTTCAAGAAGGAGAACAGTGCTTCTGCTTCTAGGAGCCTCTGCTCCCGGCTGCTGGGAGCCCTCAGTGGGCGCTGAAGCTGCACGTCCTCATGCAGCCCACATGGCCTTGGGTGGTGCGGCCTGGTGACCCCGACAACACCCGGTGCAAGCCCATGGCCTGCAAGCCACAGCCGAGCCACAGTTGGATGAAGCTGTGAGCCCAGGAGTGGTTCTGCTGCACTTTGGGCTTTCGATTTTCTTTCTCATTGGATTGGTGGTATAGAGAAGTTCTAAGAAGAGTATAGTGTTTTTTTTCTTTCAAGAAAGGGGGAAAAAGCACTCACTTTCAGTGACAATCCCCCTTGACACTCCTAGTGACCAAGTACTTGGCCTTGGGTGGATCCCTTAACTGCTGCCATTTAGTCATTCAACAAATATTAATCTGCTTCTGCCCCCTGGGTTCTGGAGACACAATGTGAACAGGATGAGAAGGAACCTTCCTCTTGGAGCCTGGGTCTGGCAAAGAGGAGAGTTGGTGAGCACACTAGAGCATGAATGAGTGAAAGCTAAGAGTATAGCAATAAATCCCCTATATCAAAAGTATGGAAAGATTTCAAATAAACAACCTAACATACGCCTCAAGAAACTAGAAAAGAACAAACCAAGCCCAAAATTACTAGAAGGAAAGAAATAATAATAAAGATCACAGCAGAACTAAATGAAATAGTGACCAAAAAAACAATACAAAGGATCAATGCAACAAAAAGATGGGGTTTTTTGAAAAAATAAAATCAGTAAACTGCTAGCTAGACTAACCAAGAAAAAAAGAAGACGCAAATAAATAAAATCAGAACCAAAAAAGGAAACATCATAGCTGATACTACAGAAATATAAAGGATCATTAGAGACCATTATGAACAACTATACACTAATAAATTGGAGAACCTAGGGAAAATGGATAAATTCCTGGACACATACAACCTACCAAGACTGAACCAGGAAGAAATAGAAAAGCTAAAGAGACCAATAACAAGTAATAAGCCCAGGACTGTATGGCCTTACTGCTGAATTCTATCAATCTAATGAGAAGAACACCAATTCTTCTCAAATTATTCCAAAAAATTGAATAGGAGGGAATTTTTCCTAACCATTCTATGAGGCCAGCATTACCCTGAGATCAAAACTAGAGAGGGACACAACAAAAAAGAAAACTACAGACCAATATCCCTGATGAACACAGATGCAAAAATCCCCAACAAAATACTAGCAAACTGAATCCAACAGCACATCAAAAAGATAATACACCATGATCAAGTGAGATTTATCCCAGGGATGCAAGGATGATTCAACATAAGCAAATCAATAAATGTAATACATTACATCAACAGAATAAAGGACAAGAATCATATGATCATTTTAATAGATGCAGAAAAGGCATTTGATAAAATTCAACATCCCTTCATCATTAAAACTCTCAATAGACTAAGCACAGAAGGAATATACCTCAACATACTAAAGGCCATATATGACAAACCCACAGCTAACATCATACTTAATGTGGAAAAGCTGAAAGCCTTTCCTCTAAGAACTGGAATAAGACAAGGATGCCGACTCTCACCACTTTTATTCAACCTAGTACAGGAAGTCCTAGCCGGAGCAATCAGGTAAGAGACAGAAATAAAAGGTATCTAAATTGGAAAAGAGGAAGTCAAATTGTCACTCTTTGCAGATGACATGATCTTATATACATAAAAACCTAAAGATTCCAGCAAGAAACTCTTAGAACTAATAAACAAATTCAGTAAAGTTGCAGGATACAAAATCAACATATAAAGATTAGTAGCATTTCTATACACCAATAATGAACTAGCTAACAAAATCAGGAAAGCAATCCCATTTATAATAGCTACCAAAAAATAAAATAATTAGAAATAGATTTAACCAATCTCCTGTCATTCCTCAACTATGGGGCAGTTCTACCAAATTTTGCAGTTTTCTTGTCATTTTGGTGGTTTTTATTGGGCCACTTTCTCCTGGAGCATCATTAAGACTGCTCAGATAAAGACCGCATAAAGGTTGCAATACATGACTGCAAGCTAACAAATTGTACCAGCTTGGGAAGTGCTGAGGAGAAGGAGAGTTCAAGGAAGCTCTATGGGAAAAGTGGGGCTTGCCTTGGATTGGAAATGTAAAGGAAAAAGCATTCCAGAAACAACCAGATCCAAGGATGTAGTGATACCAGAGATAGCACCTAACGCTCCTGTAGCAAATGCTGTTACTTGATCTTCATATTGGTAAAGGTCCCTGGGAAAACCTTTGGGGGTTTGAGCCCCTCAGCATTGATTACTACACAGTGCAGGCCTTAAGTGGAAGGAGATGAGACTTGATTATAATGCAGCAGTTTGAAATTAAGTACAAATGATCTGTCTGAAATGTAAGCAGGTGACTGGCTTTTAGCAATATAATTTGAAAGGTCTAGTGGGTTCCTTTTGCAGGGACAATCCAGCCCCTGAATTCCTGGCTGCTCTCCCTAAGAGCTATGACTACACCTAGTTAGCTCCATTTCAAAGAAAGCCCAGGGCTCTCTTCCTAGGGCAATCAAAACACAGGACACACACCTAGGCCAAGCCACAGCTGTGGCTCCTTTTAGGACCAGCTGCCAGAACTGCTGGGCTCTCCCTTCCCAGCAGTGACAGGTCAGATGCTGGGGAACCTGCAGCAGCCTGACTGCCTCTTGCCAGCCCGTCGGAGTTCCAGTCCCTGTCTGGTCTGTACCGGTGAGAAGTTAAAACTCTTTACTCACAGATCTTTCCATCTGGGCCAGGAGACCTTCCCTTTCCTACCTCTCAGGTCTAGGTACAGCCAGAAGAGACACAAATGCATGATTATTTTTTTTCTCAAATCTTATGTGTCCAAGTTCTCTATATAATGGCCTGCTCATTTAAAGGAAAAAAAATTTACTCTTGCTCCATCCTTGAAACCAGAAACTTAATCTTTAGGCAGGCTAAGACAATTATGGCATTTTTTTCTGGAGCTCACCAACTCCAGAGTCCTCTTTGGCCAAGCAACTTGGGAAGACATCACCAATCTGTTTGCATTAGCACTTTGGAAGAATTCTGTTTGCTATCCCTGTGTTAGGGAGGAGGGAAAAAAAATTGGATGAGAGAGAGAGATAAGAGCTCGAATGACCTTAAAAGCTAGAAAGAAGGCCTGATCCTAGAATTCAAAAGTCCTCGTTCATTGTTTAAATTACTTGGCTTCTGAAATCCAGAGGCACAGCCCCAAGACATCAGCTGGAAAAACGATTTCCAATTTTGGCTGACTTACTGCCAGGTAACATTCCCCAAATTTGTTTAAAAAAAAAGAAAGAGTCTTAAAATATGCAACACCAAGAGGGACAGAAATAGGAATGAGTGACGGTAGCCCTTAGGCAGTGCATCCCTGGTGTTCTCTTGCAAGCTGGAGTCACGTCTCCGAGTGTGGGAAATGAGCACGGCCTGCCGGGTCTGCTGCCTGCTGGACAGAGGGGGCAGGACCCTGCATAGCTCCTGAAGAGAAGCAAAAATGTGTTCTCTCCAAAAATAAACAGGGGGCAGGAATGACTGTGAGTAAAGGGTTGGAAGCACGTGACTGGCAGTTGCAGTCTTGAAATACCAGCTTTCTACAAAAAGGAGCCTGTGAGAGGCAGAGAGCGGGAATTTCAGGAAATGGCCTCTTTATATGGTCTCATCCGAATGGGCCAGGATTCAACTAACTGGAATTACCATGTCAGAGGGAGCCTTCAGGGCTAGACTTGTTTCTGATCTTTATATGGCTCCCCCAGATTCTTAAGATGCCGAAATAGAAAAGATGCTACAGTGCCAAAAAAGGAGCCTTCTGAGTTTAGAAACTTCTCACACACTCTCAGAAGTGCTCGAGAAACACTCCCCCACTCTCCAAATATGAATCAGGCCAAGAGTTTTGAAACCAAACTGCAACCTGTTTCAAAAAGCCAGTCTAAACACACGCCTAAATTCCAACAGACACACACTTAGTTAAGGAAGATCCATTGCAAACTTCACACTTATCTATCTTCCAGCTTCTAGAGGCAATGCAGCTCCCACATTCAGACTTAGATTACTGACAAAAAACAAATTTCCCTTCCTTTCTCCAGCGATCTGAAGGAAGATCTAAGAAAGTTGCTCTTTATTTGCCTGGTGAGAGAAAAGACTGACACTTAGCGATAGAGTATGTGTGCGCACTGCAGGGCTGGCGTCCATCCCTCCAGTCTGTCCTCCGTGCACAGTTCCATCTCTCCCGGTTTCTTCCTCCTGCCTCAACCCTGGGTCTGACAACCGATTCCAAATAGACTTAAGTTTTCACATAGTGGATTTAAGGTCATAGAAGGTAATGCATCATTCAAGCTTATAAATGAACTCCTGTGAGTAAACATAGTTCTCTCAAGCTCAAATGAACAGATCAGAATGCAAATTCTATTTTAGGTATAAGAAAGAAACCTGATTATCAATGGATGCTAAAGCCATTAGGTGAAAGACCGATTGGTGGGGAACTGGGCATTCTCATGGTGCCAAAGAATTGACCGATATATGACATACTAGTTGCAAGGGAGAAAATATTGCTTCACAATGGAGGTATCTGTCACTACCCTAACTCAGTGATCAAACTTAGCAGCTTTAACTGTGTGGGACATAATGTGCTGCCACTTGAAGCTCACAGCACCACCCAGGAAAAATCCCTGCCAAAAACATTCAACTGGAAGCTAATCAAGCCTTCGAATTTGATTTCTAACTTACTCGATTTCAGTCTGATTTCCAGCTTACTGGAAACCAAGTGAGAGGAATAAGTAAAATGACACCAGGGAGAAAAAAATCAGACAAATCTAGAATGTGGGAAACTAGAGAACCAGACCAATCTCTTCAAAAAAGTCAATGCCGTTAAAAAGGCGGGTGTGGGGACAGGTGGAGGACTATTCTGAATTAAAAGAGACTTAACATAAATAAACATAATGGTGTGATTCTTGATTGAATCCTGGTTTGAAAAAAATAGCTATAGAAGACATTTTGGAGACAACTGGGGAAAATAAATATGGACTGGGTAATAGATGGTGTTAGGGAATTGTGCGCACTTGTGGTTTTCTAGGAAAATGTCCTTTTTTTGAGATATATGCTCAAGTATTTACGTAACATGTTATCATGTCTAAAATTTGCTTTGAAATAATTCAGAAAAAATATATAAAACATAAACCTTATATTTTATACTTATATATATAATTTAAGCAAATACAATAAAATGTTAGTTGAATATAGGTGATGGGTATATGTTGTTCATTGTACTATTTTTTCTACTTTTCTGGATGTTTCTAATTTTAATGAAAAGTTGAAACAAAATAAGAAATAAACTAGATGGATGAAGGTTAACAAAAGAGAAAAAAGGCAGGGTTGGTGTGGAGGAGGGCACCACTATGGAGGTTTTTCAAGGATGTATCTGCTCAGTGAAGAACAATGGGGCACTCTCCACCTAATGGCTGGGAATTCCTAACACCCTGAAGACAAGAAAACAACTCTATACCGAATATTTCGGGTCTTGAGATCCCAGTCACGACTAGATGTGATGGGAGAATGTGCTTTTAGATAAAAATGCCTCCCTACCCCTCTCAGCACTTGCTGTGGATTTTAATTGTGTATATATGAAATATGGGCAAAAAAAAAAAATGTAGTAGAAAGAACACTAGACTAGAGACCAAGTTATCTGGCTTCCAGTCCTGGCTCTAAACTGACTAGCTCCATGATCCTGGGTTCTTTTTTATGATAGATGTGATTCCTCCCAGTTCTATAATTCTGTGATTCTATGGGTGTATGAATTATAGTAACCTGAATTCAGGGGGAGGGTATCTAAGCAAAACAGATGTAAATGATGACATGAAACATTTATCACCCATTAGAGCTGGCATGAAGGGGACAGGGACAAAGACAGAATACCAGGCCACAGAGAGAAATGAGAATACATAGGCATAAGGAGTCGAATTGATGGTGAATGAGCCGATCTAGGCAATGAAAAGAAAATATTAACTAATTCAAAGCTAACAGAAATAATCACAATAGCCAACATCTACTGAGGGTTTACCGTATGCTAAAGGTTCAGGAGGATTATTTTCAGGAATCTCATGACCTGATGAAGTGGGCGCTACTACATAGCAAGTTTACAGATGAGGAAACTGAGGCTTAGAGATTAACTCAAGTAAAAATCATCCTATTTGTAAGTAAAGGTTTCAAATCCAGGTCTGTCTGACACCAGGGCATTATGCTGCACCATACGATCTATGATTTCCTAGCAGCTAGATGCATGTCAGCTTGAAAGGACAGAGCAGCTATAGAAAAAAAATCAATCTGGGCTGAAACAAAGTCCCTGAGAATTAGAGAGACTAGATCAATGTCATTTAGCCTGATATTCCAGATAGGACCAGGAAAGACAAAACCGAAAGGGCTGTCTCCTTGATCTGTTTTTCTGGGCACAAAGTAAGATGTATCTGTCAATGATATAAATATGTTCAATAAGATAGGAGGACCAGAAAGCAGCCTGGTCAAACCCTTACCCCTTTAGTGAGGCAAGTTGAGGCTTAGTCTGAGGGAAGGGTTAAGGGCAAAGTGAGGATTAAGAAGTGATGCTGAAATCATAATAGCTTGAGCACGGTGCCAAGCTGGGTTAGGCTGAATTCAACATAAATCTTCGCACTTGGAAAGTAGTAGTGTTTTAGTGCGTGCCACAAGATATTTTCCTCATACCAACGGTGGAATAGCTTTGAAGAAGGAGGGATTAAATCCAAGGGAAAAAGTGAGTTTGCCAGAAGGAAGTAAAGGGGAAAAGCTATCACTTTAAAGGTGGAGGGAGGAGGGCAGGAGAGGAAAGGAAGAGAGGGAGAGGGGATGGAGGGACAGTCCTGGGTTTGAATTCTAGAATTGTCACTTTTTAGCTGGGCTGATCACATCTTCACTAAGCCTCCTTTCCTCATGTGTCATATGAGAATGATTATGAGTTCCTCGGTCTACTGTAAACACCAGGGACAATCCTTGACATAGAGCCGATAATAAATGGTGCCAATAGTGGCCATTACATTATTTATGAGAAATAATAAGTAATAAAATGTAGGCTTTGAAGGATGAATCCTTAATACTTAAGGTTGAGACAACGGGAAGTTTTTGGTAGTCAAACATTGTAAAGTCTTTTATTTGGGGCTGCCTTGCAAATTTTCATTCCGGGGATCTAATTCTTACCTATTCCAGCTTCCCTGAAGAGCAAGAAATCCTTTAAAGTTGCCTGAATCAAAAAGAGAAAACCACAGCTCCACCGCTCACTGAGACATAAATGTGATGCTCAGAACAGCCGCAATGTCTGGCAAAAGCTCTGGTGGTGTCACACTTCTCCAAATATTCACACATACCCTGTAATAAAAATACCCATATCCCATAGCTCAATACAGAGTCATCAAACTGCCCACTTTAAGTGATTCATGGGATAGAGCTGCCAGCAATTTTGTCAAAGAAGCTGATCCAAAGAGAACAGATTATAGTTCTGAAAATCATTCTTAAAATTCTTCCTAGATTTTCCCATCTTGGATGGGATCCTCTTAATCTTAATTACATCCCTTTGGGTCATCCTAAATCAGCTCTCCCCTCTTTCTCTTCTTGGGTCTATACACCTTCCAGACATGTATAAAGACACGCCCTCT
Organism: Propithecus coquereli; assembly: GCF_000956105.1. Classification (NCBI taxonomy): domain Eukaryota; kingdom Metazoa; phylum Chordata; class Mammalia; order Primates; family Indriidae; genus Propithecus; species Propithecus coquereli. The sequence goes on along the minus strand of NW_012150840.1, from coordinate 15,951,429 downwards.
TCCCTTATACTTCTTTCAGTTTAGCCAACATAAACATTCTTTTTAACATTCATTGTAAATCAAAACCTATACATTTCTGTCATTCTCTTAACTCCTTTCCGTTTGTTAAAATCAATCCAGCATGTGTGTAGCCAGAAATGTGCACAATGTTGAAGGTGTAAATTCCCAACACTCTAAGGAGCAACCCCTCCTGGGACCTGTGAGTTAGTGACTTTGTATAATCACAGTCTAGACTTGCTACCTCAACCAAATCCAGAGTGGAATAACTTGGAGCAAGTTGAGAACAGCAGAAGCATGCTGTAGCCTTGACGCTTTCAGAAACCTGATCTCTCACAAGACTTCTCAAGGGTGATGATGGAAAAGAAGTGAGGGTAGCTCAAAAGAAGTATTAGCCCATGGGATGGAGGCCCCCATCATGTGAGACCTAGAGAGGAATGCTCATCTCCATTCTCCACTCTGTGTCAGCTCCATTCGCCACTCTGTGTCATGCTGTGGTGAGACTAGGGACATCACAGGTCTCACACCGCAGCTCTTTATCTTGCTTCAGTTATGGGAGCCAAGGAGAAGACATCATAAGCACAGAGCAAGGTCACAGCTAGCAAATTAGCACACATTTCACACCATTTCAAAAGTGGCCCCAGTAAATCTAAAAAAGAGTTTTTAAACTTCTAGAACTGTTTCACAAACTCTGGATTTCATGGGCTGTCAATATTTCAAAAAACAAATTTCTGTTTGGAGGGATTGGGATGTGGTTGGCAGTATAGGATTAACAGCTTTTAATTTTGTTAAGAACGCTTTTTAAAAAACTGCCATTTCCTCCCACCATCATTTCATTAAAGAAAGGACCTTTCCAATCTCAAGTTAGGAAGGACACAAACCAGAATAAGGAATGGTCCTTTAAATCGAATAAATGTAGTTCATGAAAAACTTACTACATTATTCTTGGTTTTCTCAGTTTGGTAAAAACTTCCTCGTACACCAGTGTTTAAACATGCTACAGCCTCTTTTTCAGCTTATCAGTCCAAGGCCTGGTTACTTTCTCAGGCTCTCTTCTCACCCTTCCTCAAACAAGAAAGGCTGAAGGCCAGCTCTTCTACTATCCCAGGTAACAATGGCCTAACATGAAAGGCAGAATTTAGGAACAGTCGCTTAACCCATAAATTTTGCTACTCAGCTCGAGGCCATACAGGAGAACTCCTACCCTTGAAATAGCACACTGCCAACCTCAGCAACTCTACAGGTCTTTTCAGATTAACTTTTCAGAGTGCTCAGCACAGCATCTGCATGGGCGAACACTTGTACTCTGGTGACTTGTCTCTGGGCCTCTTTTAAGTCCATATTTCTGATCATTATTTCCAAGTGCACCAATGATACCAGAACACTTTGTATCTCCATAGCCAATGTACCTGAATGTCCCTGTCATTAGTCCCAAAAGAAAATCGACACAATCTGTCTCTGTAATAACCCCTCATTCTTTTTTCACCAATAATACCACTTGAAAAAACTACAGTGTATGTCGAAACAATCCAAAAGAAATTGGCATGTAATGGGAGAGCAGTGTGTATTCGGCTAACCTTCACAAAGATAACAACTATAAACTCTGGATAAAACATATAAAACAACTATTTGAAGGCATTGGAGGGCAAACAAAAGCAGGCAGAAACTGGAGGGGATTTGATCCTTGAAAGAAAAGAACTGTACTGGTAAAAATCCATGTTTTTAAATGGATTTGCCCCTGAGTGCACTCTCCAGTCTGGGCAACAACTGGGCAGCTAGAACTCAAGTAGAAAGCTGTAGTTTTATTGGCTCGAGAACAAAGTTTGGGACTGCCCAAGTGGCTAAAAACAGAGGGGAAGAAATCCTGGGAAGGAAGGAGCCCTCAAATGTACATACGAAGACCCCTAAAATTCTTGGTCAATACTGGAACTGCACATGCATGGAGGGGACTCTAAGAAACTCACTGAAAAGCAACTGCTGACAGGCTTTAAAAAAAAATGCTGAGTGGAGAAGAGATTTCAGCTGCTGTTCATTTCAGGGAAGATAAGAGTTTGGATTTGAGTTCCACCAAGTTAGAGGTACTTGGTACAAACTTTGGGTTTTCCATTGAAATCCCAAAGGGCCATGCCTTAGGAGTAAAGACCATGTCCCAGGACCATGGGATTTGCTCTAGGACAAAGGATAAAACTAAAATAGATCTGACCTAACAAAACTCAAAGGCAAGCTTCCGCAAGTTCAAGGTGATCTGCAAATAATCTGTGTGCTAAAACAAAAATCAACATTTTTCAGAGGAGGCAACATAATCCAGAGTTTCTATAATGTATCATCCACAATGTCCTATGAATAAACAAAAATTACTAGACATATAAACAAACAGGAAAATGTGATCCATAGTGAAAAAAGAGCAGACAATGAAAACTGACCCCAAGATGACCCAGATGTTGGAATTAAAAGGACTTTAAAGTAGCTATATAAATATGTTCAAGGACTTACAGGAAAAGATGGTCATAATGAATGAACATATGGGGAATCTAGGGGAGAAATTGAAGCTATATAAGAAAAAAACATGGGTGAAAAATAAATGGAAATTTATAATTTAAAAGTACAATATCTAAAGTAAAAAAAAATCATTTGATGGGCTTAACAGCTGTTTGAAGACAATAGTAAAAATAATCAGTGAACTTGAAGACAGATTAACAGGAAATATCCAATCTGAAGAACAAAAAGATAAAAGAGGAGAAAAAATTAACAATACCTCAGGGACAAAAAACACAGGACAAACCTATGGGATAATATCAAGTAGTCTAACATTTATGAAATCAGAGTCCTGGGAACACAAACAGAGAAAATGAGGCAGAAAAGATATTTGAAGAAGTAACGGCCTAAACTTTCCAACTTTGGTGAAAAATATCAACTTCCAGATCTAAGAACCTCAGCAAATCCCAAGCGAATAAATACAAAGAAAATAACACCTAGTCACATCATAGTCAAACTGTGGAAAATCAAAGATAAAAGAGAAAATCATTAAAGAAGCTAGAGGGAAGAGAAAAGATCTATATACAGGAGAACAATCATCAGAAAAAAGTGAAGAACAGAGGACAAAGGAACGACAATTTTTAAAGTGCTGAAAGAAAAAAAATTCAATCCAGAATTCCGTATCAGTAGAAAATATCCTTCAAAATGAGGGTGAAATGAGAACATTTTCAGATAAACCAAATGGAGAAGTTGTTCTTAGCAAACCTGTACTACCAGAAATGCTAAGGGAAGTTCTTCAGGCTACAGGGAAATGACACCAGATGGTAACTTGGATCTATAAGAAGAAATGAAGAACAGAAATGGTAACATTTCTGGAAATGGTAAAAGGACAACTGTTTAAAGTGAAATGACAAACTGTACTGTGGAGCTTATAACATACGTAGTTTTAAAATACATGCTATCAATAGCACAAAGGATAGGAGGGGACAAATGGACTTACACTGCCACAAGGTTCTCACACTGCATGTGAAGTGGTATAATATTAACTCTGTGTAACCAGTGATAAGTTACAGATGCATATTCTAATCCCTGGAGCAACTGCTAAAAAAAAAGTATAAAAATCTATAGCTGACCGGGCACAGTGACTCACACCTGTAATCCTAGCTCTCTGGGAGGCTGAGGTGGGAGGATTGCTTGAGCTCAGGAGTTTGTGACCAGCCTGAGCAAGAGTGAGACCCCATGTCTACTAAAAATAGAAAAAATTAGCTGGGTATGGTGGTGTGCAGCTGTAGTCCCAGCTACTCAGGAGGCTGAAACAGGAGGATCGCTTGAGCCAGGAAGGAGTCTGAGGTTGCTGTGAGCTAGGCTGATGACATAGCACTCTAGCCCCAGCCACAGAACAAGACTCTTATCTCAATAAAACAAAATAAAATAAAATAAAAATCTATACCTAAAAAGCAAATGGAGGAATTAAAATGGAACATAAAAGCAATCTGCTAAACACAGTGACATACTTGTGTATTGTACTGGGTAAAGGTATGTGACCAGAAATGTTTCAGTCTATCACCAATGATATTCAACATTAGTCAATACCCTTTTCCTGTAAAGTGTCATTATTTAAAGAATATTTTACTATCATTCTGCTCCTTCTCAGTAATTACTGACATGCCACATAATGAGAAGAAATCTAGCCTAGATAATGATTTCAGTGAGGCTTTCTGACCACAATCTTATGGTTCCTACGCAGATTAGATCTTCTCTACTCACAGCACACTCTCTCCATCTCCTCGCCTCCCCTAAATCCTGGCTTTCCTCCATGGACTTCATTTTTCTTGCAGCTCTTTCAAGTAGAGCCTGCTCATTCTTTTAAAACCCCACAAACCAAGGTTCCAAGATAATGCCCTGCTTCACTCCCTAAACTTCCTCCAGATCATTACTCTTTCAAATTATTATGCAACACTTTTTTCTGAAACTCATACCATTAACCTACACCACCTCTCTCTCTTTCTTCATCCCTGTCACTAACAATGGCCTGAGCATTGATCAAAAATTTGGGCATTTGGCTCTCTCTCCATAGCTAGTCTCATCATTCTAAGCAAAGCCAATGTTCACATCAACAATTCTTCTAATGTTTAGCCTCATAGTTCCCAGACCCTCTAAATGTCTGACCTTGCTACTTTTTCAAACCCCAGTTATAGCTGGAACTGCTCCATCTCTGAAGTATCTAGGCCCCTCCTTCCCTCCATATCTAACAACTTCCTTCTTGTTGTCACTTCTTTTCCTATCAATCTAGCTCATTCTCAAGGTCCCCCACATCATGCTTCATCCCCTTGTCTTTTTACCACATTTCTCCCTTAAACCTCTTACTATGGTGTGAATGTCCCCTCCAAAATGCACGTTCGACTTTAATTGCCATTTTAACAGTAATAAGATGTGGGACCTTTAGGAGGTGATTAGGCTATGAGGGCTTCTGCCCTCAAGAATAGATTGATGCTGTTATCACAGAAGTGGTTTCCTTCCTAAAAGGATGAGTTCAGCCTTCTTTTGCTTCTCTCTCTCATGCACTCTCTTGCCTTTCCACCTTCTACCATGGTATGACTCAGCAAAAAGGCCCTCGCCAGATGCCAGCACCTTGATCTTGGACTTCCCAGGCTCCAGAACCGTGAGAACATAAATTTCTGTTCTTTATAAATCACACAGTCTGTGGTATTCTGTTATAGCAGGACAAAATTGACTAAGATCTAGATAAAGACAACCTAGATAAAGACAACCATGTGCCTTCACTGTGTCAAGACCCAGCCTGCTGAGGGATGTTGGAGAAAACTGCACAACCAAGCAAATTAAGGCTCAATGAACTCATGCTCTGCCTTCTCTCAGCTAGTTCCTACCTGGTTTCCCTACTTTCAGTCTCACCTTCCTCCAATCTATACCTCATACCTGCATAGGATCCTGGTTATACAGAGAGTTCTAGATAGCAGGGAGAAGCTAGGTGTCAATCAGGAGACATTTCTATGTAAGCATTACTGGCAAAGTGCCTAACAACATCTCCAAAGAAAGGCATCTGAATATCCAGGGCTCCAGGAACTTAGCTCTGACTTCCTTTCCATTATAAATAAGTATTTACTTTCATACTTGATTTTGAATTCATAATTTTGAATTTTTTTTAGAGAAGGTCTACAAATTATGTAAGCTTCAGGCCCTACAAAACCTGTATCTATCCCCATTGGATTGCTGCCAAAGTGTTCTAAAATGCAAACCTGATCATATTGCTTCTCTACTTAAAACATGTTTGTGTCCAGAGATCATGAAGAGTCTGTGTGTCACACAAAGGAATCAGAAGTTCATCCTACAGGTTCTTCTTAGAGACCCCAGAGCTGACGACTCCCACATTTGTTACCACTAGTTTTCAACTTTCTCTCTTAAGCTCCAGACTAAATTTTCAACATGACAGATCATCTCTTTGAAAATCCTGAAGTCAACTCAAATTCAACATGCCCCAAATTGAAATAATTATCCCTTCTTGCTCCTCAACAGCTAAAACCCTTAAATTCTCAGTCTCAAAATGTCATTACCTAGTCGGGCTTTTCAGCTACCCGTGGGGTCAGTTCCAGACTCTCCTCCTCTCCCACTTTCAACAGCCAATATGTTATCACATCCTATCTGTCTGCCCTCAAAAAGGTCTCTTGGCACTGCCCTCTCTGCACCCCTCTGCCAGGCTTTAGTTTATTGCCTCCCAAAGTAACGTACATACACTACTAGCGCAAGCAAGATGACTGGAAGTAGTACAGGAATGCACCTTTTTAAAAATAGTCATGTGTGTATTTTAACGTGTACTTAGAAAAATATAACTATCACAAACTATAATTTCACTGATGGAGTTCCTTTTTAAAAATAAATGTATGTAAGTATAAAAAGGGAGTTGATTTAAAGAAAAAAGTTAATAATGTGAGTGGTATGTGGATATGAAAAACTGTACAAACAATCAGAGAATGCCTGAAGTCTGGGAACACTGCCTTGCTTCATGCCTTCATCATCTCTCGGAAGGACCACTCCAACGGCCTCCCACTGCTCTCCCTGCCAACAAGCTCTCCCGCTCTAGCCTATCCCCCAAGGTAACTGCCAGATTTATCTTCCTAGAAAACAAAGTCAATAATGTCATTTTCCGCTTTGAAATCTTTGTG
>NW_012150840.1:15913197-15943326 GCF_000956105.1 Propithecus coquereli | reverse complement strand
TTCATTGCCAAATCCAGTAGACTCTGCTGGGGCCTCACATTCCGGACCCTCTTGGCAGCAAACACTGCTGACCTCTCACTCCTTGACACTCGCTTATCTTGGATTGTGGACAACACAGGTGCCTGGTTTTCTCCTCTCCTCTCTGGCCACTCTTTTTGAATTTCCTTTTGTGAGCTATTCTTGGGCTGTGTGTTTTCTAAACATGAGTGTTCCTCAGCTTCTGTCTGTTCCTTGGCTTCCATCAGAAGCCTTCTTCTTTCTCTTACTCTAAAACTCTCAGAGAGCTAAGGACTTCCGAATCTTTAGCTCCATCCCAGAGCCTGGCACACACAAGTCCCACATGTCAAAGCCACCTGGGCATCACCCCCCTACATCTGTTCCTCAGTCATTTAACCAGCACTTATTGAGGACCTACAAAGTACCAGGCTCAGGGGGAGCAGAACAGGCACTTCTGGAGCTTGCAATTAATGAGGGCGATGGGACTGAATAATTACACAAATATAGGGTTACAAGCTGTGGTTGCAGTAACAGGAAAACGAAAAAAAAAAAATACCACTGCGAGAGAGTATAATAAGGGTTCCTAATTTAAATGCAAGGGTAATATTTTTTGAGGGAGCGATATTAAAGCTGAACCCGAAGGATAAGTAGGAATCAGCCCAGCAAAGAGTAGGGTGGATATTCTAGGCCAGGAAACTATTCTCTTCTATTCGATTCCATTCTGTTCTATGGAATTACAGTATCCGAGGGAACCCCTCCAAGAACTAGAATAAGTAGGGACCTACATAAGCAAAGAGCTCAGTGTGACTACAACAAGGTAACAAGTATGAAATGAGGCTGACGATAGAGAGAAGGCCCAAGTCACATAGGGCCAAGGTAAGGATTTAAGATTTTTTACCTTAAGGGTAATGGGTGTCTATTAAAAGGTTTTGGATGTGAAATGACTGATGCACATTTTTACAAGACCACTCTAGCTAAATGGCGGGAAGATGGAAATCTAAGAGGAGAGACCAGTTATGAGGCAACTGTTGCAGTTCAGGTGAGATGACAGTGGCTTAAACCATCTCTCTAATTCTTTTCTTTCTACCAGAATGCTATTTACAGCCATAGATTCTGAGGAGTCTTTTGCTCTGGGAACCTTGAAATAGAAGTCGATTCCCATTAAAGCAAATGTATCATTACTATGAAAATTTTCATGTATGAAACAAAGACTTCTGAACACAGCCAAGTCTATTTACTTTAAAAAGGAGTCAAACCAAATCCCAAGATTACAATAGAATCTGCAAACCTCAGAGGTTTTCTTGACCAGCAAACACAAATGCAGACAGAAAAGTGTAGTGGCTGTATTGAAGATACAGTAATAAAAAATAAGGCTACAAAATACTGAAAACTTACTGTCAAATTCTCCTAACATTACCAATTATTTCAGTGTCATATAAGAAATGCTGGCCTCATATGGGTCATTTGTCAAAAAAGGCAAAGGGGCTGGTTTGTAACATAAAGTCACCAATGAACACCATTTCAACAACTGTGTGGCCAATTGCTCCACTAACAAACCCAACATGCCATGCTCTCTCCCCTGTCTCTAGAACGTGACTTATGCTCATCCTTCTACTTAGAATATTCTTTCCACTCTTCTCTTAGTTAACTTCTACTCATCCTTCTAGTCTCAGCTCAAACATAACTTCTTCCTGGACAACCTCTCCAAATGTCCCTGATAGGGACAAAGAGACTCAATGTGGGTACTCAAGGTGGGGACTCCCATATCTTTCTGTGTCCACCTCCACCTGACACTCACTTTTCTGCAGGACTCTAGGTCAAGGTACTAGAGGGCAGGGGAGCATGTCTAGTTTATCACTGTATTCTCAGCTCCAAGCACAATACCTGGAACACAGAAAGTTCTCAATCAAGTTTCATGAGTGAATGTTATCTTTTATCTAAGGTCACTGAGGTCACCAATGTCATTCCTGCCCTCCTCATTTTCTACTCATACCCCCAGAACAACAAAATGATATAGGTCACTAATTAAGGATTATTCTTTGGAAATACTGCCAACCTCTAGGAAGAGGGTTGGGCTTTTTGATTGTTTACTGTATTTTAATTTAAAAATTTTTTTTGGAGACAGGGTCTATGTTGCCCAGGCTGGACTTGAACTCCTGGGCTCAAGCAATTCTTCCCCTAAGTAGCTGGGACTAGAAGTGTGCACCACCGTGCCCAGCTGAGGGCTGGGTTTTGAAGATGGAAAGGTGTTGGCAAATAATAGGCCAGTGGCATAGGCAGAAATGCTACTAGAGGAGACCAATAAAATGGGTCTCAAGTGGCACAAAGAATTCTTATCAAAAGGACTCCTCACCCAAATGTTTCCTTGCCCTAAGGGTCAGCTAGTTCTATGAAATATGAAATCCCTGTATCTTGAACAGAACTGCAATTTAGGATAAACTGATAAAACATCCCAATTCTTGTGTGACACAGAAAATGACAATAATAGCATGTGTTGGGCACTGTTGTAAGAGCTTTATACATTCTCTTATTTAACCCTCCAACAATTCCATGAGATAGGTGCTATTATTATCTCCATTCAACAAATGAACAAACAGGCTGGAAGTGGTTAAGTAACTTGCCAAGGATGGACACCGTGTAATCTGCAGAGTTGGGATTAAAGACAGAATGATAATCTCTTCTGCTTCTCAAGTTACATAGATAATGACAACGATAGCTGACTTAATGGTGCACTGGGCTAAGCTCTTGTCATGTATTTCTCATTTAACCCTTCCCATAGGTGAGGAAGAGAATCTTAAAGTGCTCTTTGAGCACCAACTTTCACACTGGGAATCCAGGAAGCCAGCAAGACAGCACATTGTACCAGGGCACCAGGCGCGTGCGCTAAAGCTGGAGCCAGAGCTGGAGGAGAATCTTGAGTTGCTGATTTCAAAGTGCAGGCTCTACCCTGAGACGACTTTCCCTCCCACACAGCAGCCGGCCCCAGGGATGGGTCAGCGATGTACATCTGCACACCCCAAGGGAGAGTTCAAAACCAAAGCATGCAAAGCATGACATAAATATGAAGTGTGGAAAACGCATTCCTTATGAACAGCTCCATATCAAATTCCCCGCATCTCTCTTCGGCAACGTTATCAGAAGCATCATTCAATCCAGCTGATTGGAGAGTGGCTACGAAAAAGGCTGGAAAATGTGACCAATCAGAAGAGTTATTTTTGTGAGAAAGAAGAAAAATGTCACCAAAAAGGGTCAGCAGATAACCCTATTGGGCTGAAAATAACTGCCCGGCTGGCAGACCAGTCAGGGGACAGGCGGAGGGCGAGAGACGTAATGCAAAGTGCCAAGGGAGCTCCGGCTGAGTGAGGCTGCTGGGGGATGAGGAAATTGGCCTAATTTGGGAACATGAGCCCAGCAGCATTTCTCAGATTCCTGCAAGAGAATCTGGCTAACTTTCAGTTCTGTGTCCTCAGAGGAACACTGAGGGGATGAAGGGAGAGAAAGGGAACAGCTGTGACTCCAACACTTCCCCAGACAACTGGACGAATAAGGGGGATCAAATGAGAACTTACTTTCACTCCAAAAGGATCCCAAAAGTCTCTGCACTCTCCTCAAAACCCTCTTCTCTACTGGGAGGTCTGTGCATTTACCTGTCTAGCAGGTAGGAGAGGTTAGGTAGTGGTTAAGCACCTGGCTACAGTCAGAAAGACTTGACTAGAGTCAGAGATTAGCTGAATGCCTCTGTATAAGTTACCCAACCTCTCAAAGTCCTCACTGGCTCAGGAGAAAATAAGAGTATCTACTTCAAGAGCTACCATGAGGCTCAGGATACTGCATGAATTAACAGATAGCTAGCAACTGTTCCAATGTAAGTGATGATGACTATTACTAAAAGGACAATCTACAAGATAAAACCTAAGCCATAAGGGGTCTAGACCCAAGTGAGCACTGCTCATCCAAAAAATAAGCTAGCCCTGGAGAGGTTATGCCCAAGATTACTTTTGCCTAAACTCAGTGTAATGTATTAATAACTTTATGGTAGGAAGTGTCTGGGCTGCTCTTGAAGGAGTTCTGTAAGAGCACAACCATTTGAATCAAGAGAAGGTAAAGGTTCGGGCAGAGAGATCTGGTTTAACTCTCATACCTGCTCTCTCCAGAGAAAGTTATATATTGCAGACATGTAGATAGTCATAATAGAACTATCTTCCAGCAAAATCCAAAATACCTATAATGCCAACCTGAATTGCTAATGAACTATGCTTCTGGTGATCCAAGCTTGATTTGTGACAGGTACGTGCACTCCCCTCCCCACAAAAAGGTACAGTCATAGGCTTTCTTAGTACTTGCCATTTCTTGAGGGGTTTCTGTGTGCCACACATGGGGCTAGTACTTTACATGCATTGTCTGATTTGATTCAAGACAACCCTAAAGAAGTAGGCACAACTCCAGTCAATTCTGAGCTAGTAAAATGCATAAAGACTTCACCTTTCTGGTAAATCATTAAAATTAGACAGGTAAGTTCTTTGAAATTTACTACTTGAAATCTACAGAATGGCCAAGCAAATAAAGAGACCCTTCTTTTTCTCTCAGAGTGAGAGAAAGAGTTTAATTCCCTAGAGTGAGCCACAGGTATCCTACAGGCAGAAAGTCCTAAGTGGTTGTGGAGATCATTGTAAGAAGGAAGAGATTAATGAGAGAGTTCACACAGGCAACTCAATCAGGTATCCTCGAACTTAGGGCCTACAATGTTTCCACTGAACTTCAAATTAAAAAACTAGAGAGGAATGTAAGATTTTTTTTTTTTTTTTTTTAGTTACTAAAAATAATTCTTTCCTTTCATATCTGGGGCTATGAATAAAAAAAAAAACCTTTGTGTAAATTCTGTTTTTTAAAATTGACATGTTGGTTTTGAACTGCCTTCTCAGTAGCCATTCTGTTCCCCTTCCTTAGCAAGAAACCCAGCTGTTATGGTGTGGCAATGTGTCCAGTCAAAAACTCCCCTGAAACATAGAGTAGTTGTAAGACCCAGTTCTGACCAATGAATTGCAACTAGAATTTTACTTAGAGGTCTCTGGCTACTGTTTTCTTGATAAGAAGGGGCACGCTTAATTGGCATGCACCTTGAACTCTTCAACTATTCCCTCTCTTCCTGCCTGGAATGCAGATCTTATCCCTGGAGAAAATGACTAGCCATCTTGCAACCATGAAAACAAAAGTCACAAGCTCCAGGTGGCAGAACAGGAAGCAAGAAGGGGCTAGAACAATGCAGGACATCCTCCAGTAACTGTACCCACCCTGCTCTGCCCTCCACTGGATTCCTGGCTATGTGAGAAAAAAAATCACTGCTGTTTGATCCAAGTGCTGGAGTCATTTCTGTTGCGTGCAGCCAAATTCAATACTAATAGATACAGAAGGATACCTGAAAATCGATCCGTCCTAAAACAGCAGGAGTTTTAAACTCAAATGGAAATAGGAGCTAGGCAGATCAAATGTGAGTACATCCGACCAAGTGTGTTAAGGCGCAAAGTAGTGAACTGGAGCGGCTGGCTGCACATAAGCACGTACCACCTGTGGTCCCGCCAGCGGTCGCCACGTGGGCATGGCAGTCCAGCATTCCCACTGCACCAGGACTTCTGATTTTAAAGAGAAGTCCCAGATCTGGATTTTCATGTGAAGCTTCCCAATTTATAAATGTTAACCAAATTTTAAAAATCTTCAATGCTTTATGGATCAAATAAAACATGACTACAGGCTAAATTCGGCAAAAGGCTACCAGCTTTCAACCTTCGTAGAGAAGGTTAAGGCAGAATAAAAAGGATGCCCAAGTTCTAGAGAAATAATGATGGTTAGCTACCAAGCACTTATGTGTCAGATGGTGTTAAGGACTTTACCCCTATGATATCATTTATTTTTTCTAGCTACCGCAGGATGGATTATTATCCCTGTTTCATCAATGAGGAAAATGAGGCTTAGATTAAGTAACTTGCTCAGATTCATAGAGCTTATATGTGACACAGCCAGGATTTCAGCCCAGCCTGTATGACCTGAAGTCTGCACTCTTATACACAATTCATAAGAAATGCCCACTGCAACTGGAAAGCACAAAACCTCTGCCCCAGAAAACTACCAGCCAACCTACGATAAATGAATAGTAGCCCTTGAAGAGACTTCCAAATCAGTTCTAAGAAAGACCCTGACTGACATCCTTTCTTTGCTGCCCTTTAATAAAAGCAGCAAGGCACTGTCCAAACACTCATTTACTGAATGAACACTTGCACAGTGCTTTTCAGTTTATTAAAGTGCTTTTAAATGCATAACTCAGTTAACCCCCATATCATTCTGGTGGTATTATCCTCACCATTTGACAGATAATGAAATGGAGGATTAGAGAGATTAGTGAACTTGCTCAAGATCCAAGCAATTAGCAGAGCCCAGACGCAAGCCCTGGTCGTCTGACGCCAAGTCCTGTGTTCTTTCTGCTTCCTTCACCAGAGCTCCAACTCTACCACCTCACTTTAAAATAACCATCTGTTTGAACTAATTCCTACTTAACTCTAAAGTAACTCTAGTATGTCTGACAACTCCCAGGTACCATATTTACATTTGCATGGATATCTTTATCCTAGAATGTAGTCAGCAAGAGGACAAAAATAAATGTATCAAGTAATACACTCAGAATTGGAATGTAAATGGGCACACACACAAATCTTGGTATCTAATTTTAGAAAGAAACATCCAAAAAGTCCCACGTAGCACAGTGAGCATCTGGCCCCGTGGGAGGCTGCCCACACTGCTTTAAACCTCAATTAGCCCAGAAAGAAAAGGAATGCTGGTATCCTAACTGGCATCCTGCTTTCAGAGGCACCAGTTGGGTGAGGAGCAGAATGACTTTTCATCATGTTCTTCCAGAAAAATGCTAAGGCCCAGAGTTTAAAAAAAAAAAAAAAAAAGGTAAATGCCTCGAAGTAAGTAGGTATTCCTGAAAAGCTGAAACCCTGAAAAGTTCATCACACTGGATGACTATGGAGTTACTCATAGCAATGATTCTCACCTGGGAGCCAAGGCAAAGGGGATGGTAGGTGAACAGTGCCCACTGACCCCAGCCTATGAGCTGATTTAGTATGGGGGTCACATAAGGTTTCAAATCCTGATCAAGTCATCACAGGCTCACTCATCTAATCACTATAGGTGTCTATAACCTCCTTCACAATTAAGTAGAATTGTTTTTTTTTTAAGAGACAGAGTCTCACTCTGTTGCCTGGGCTAGAGTGCCGTGGCATCAGCCTAGCTCACAGCAACCTCAAACTCCTGGGCTCAATCAATCCTCCTGCATCAGCCTCCTGAGTAGCTGGGACTATAGCTACCACGCCTGGCTTAAGTAGACTTTTTTTTTTTTGAGACAGAGTCTCACTCTGTTGCCTGGGCTAGAGTGCCGTGGCTTCAGCCTAGCTCACAGCAACCTCAAACTCCTGGGCTCAAGCGATCCTTCTGCCTCAGCCTCCCAAGTAGCTGGGACCTCAGGCATGCACCACCATGCCTGGCTAATTTTTTCTATATATTTTTAGTTGTCCAGATAATTTCTTTCTATTTTTAGTAGAGACGGGGTCTTGCTCTTGCTCAGGCTGGTCTCGAACTCCTGAGCTCAAACAATCCGCCCGCCTCGGCCTCCCAGAGTGCTAGGATTATAGGCGTGAGCCACCGCGCCCGGCCCTTAAGTAGACTTTTAATTAGTTTTCCTGGTTGCCAATGATCTGAGAATGCAAGTTCCATTATGACAAGGGATCTTGCCTCTTTTGTTCACTGAAATATACCATCCCTGTAAAATGGTGCCTGGCACACAATAGGCTTCAATAAATATTTGCTGAATAAATGAATGAATGATCTGCTGTTGGGATGGATCCTCCTAGACCCATGTGGAACAGTGTAAAGTGGTCAGAGGCCAAAAACAGGCTTCCATTAACTCAGTCATTTGCTTTCTCATTTTCTCTTTAAAGACATACACTACTGCAGTTCAAGTTCCCTGAGATCCACAGTTGGGTCTAATATGTCTTCTTTCATTATCTTCCTACTTTATAACGCCCTCCTCCCATAACTGTGCCTCCAGTGCTCCACAATTTGCCCACCTTCCACTCTGTAACACTCCTACTCAGCTTCTAATATCTAAGTGCATGGCATGCTATGTACTTCACCCACCTCACCCTCTGCAGTAGCAACTGCATGCCTGTTCTATGCCAGGCACTGTGACAGACAAGAGGGTACAATGATAAGGCACAACCCTTTCCTTCCAGAAGCTCACATCTATGAGCAAGCCAGATATGTAAACAATTAGAATACAATATAGTAAGTATTATAATGGAGGTACCATGGCCGAAGTTACAAACTGACAACTCTCAGGCCAAATCCAGCCTAGACTATGATGTGATTTTCATAATTAATTGCTAACCTCTAAAAATTTGTTGCTTCCACATAAAATTTTAGACTGTCAGCATCTCTTGAAAACTCAGAAGATCTGGCAATACTGGGCCTGCATTGCCCACAGCATCGACCAGCTTCAGCTAAGCAGCAGTTGCCCCTTTACAGGGGGCATGTGGCCTCCAGTTCCCGGTCCCCCTACCCCAACCCACTTCCTAGTGTCTTCAGGCAATGAAGCCAAGAGTCGGCTGCCAGTTTTTCTGTGCCGGCATAACGGTTTTAGGGTAAGGATTTCCCATACCCATACTTCTACCATATGTGACAAAATGAAACATAAATTGACAGGGCCATGTGGAAAGCTGAAGAACACGGTGGCAAACATATTTCCTATGAAAGTGAAGAATATTCCTACCTATTTGATATGTAAGTGGAGTGTGTCTGTGTCATGTACCCAGCACATTTTGCTCATGCACCTGTCTGGCCCATGAGGCTTCTCAGCGTAGGTCACCTCATCTGCTGTAAAATGATTATGGGCCAGCAAGCTAGAAGCCAGGTTTCCTGCTGTCTGGGAGCTCACTGTTAGGGGGGTGGACAGACATGTAAAAAGACAATAAGCATATAATGTGATATGTTCTATAGTAGGCATTATGGGAAGTAGGTACTATGGGATAGGTACTAAGTCAGCCTGGAGAAGTTAGAGAAGAGCTAACAGAGGGGATGACCCTGAGATTGACTCTTGAGAAGTTTTTTCAAACGGACAGAAGAAGGTAAAAAGGTGCTCCAAGTAAACCGCCAAAAGCAGTTCCCTGGCATTGAAAAGCACTGCTCATCAAAATTACCCACCCTCTACAAAGAAGATGGATAATTTCCCATAACTCCAGGCCACCCAGAAAAGTTTCCAGGAAAGTAAGGCCAATACATGGTCCTCTTCCTGCCTGAAAACTGTAGAAAGTGCAGGTCGCCACTAAGAGCAAATGTCCAGTTGTGTAATCCATCCAACCTTATATCACCAGCATGCCTCACTGGCATTTATTTGGCAGAAATAAAAACCTGGATTGCTACTGGGTTTTGAAACTTCCCAGTCCCTGGCTTCAGCTAACATAAAAAGTTCTATACTAAGATATAAAGAAATGCAAAGAAACTAGTCTAACATCAAAGAAAAAACTTCCTCCTTCATTTCCTGCTACAAGGACAAGTGCCAAGGAAGGGAATTCCCATATCAAGACAGAAGGAAGGGCTGGCATTCAAGAGAAGAAATGTAGAATACCAAATCCTTGCTTTCTGAGGAATCGCTAACTTTTAAAAAGCATGCCTTCACATTTATTTTTTTAGCACCCACCTCTCCAGTCAGAGTCAAAGAGGAATTCTTGCCACTGAGGTGATTCTCAGCCTGAGCTGGCTCCTGTTGAGCTCGGCGACCCATCTTGGGCCCCTGTAAGGAGAGAGAGAGGGCACTGCTGACCCAATGTCCTTTAAGCTACTATAAGGATGACAATTCTGGGAAGGTAAGCAAGGACTGGGTTTATGATGATATGGTGGAGAAAAGGATTTGAGTAACTTGGAATATGTTCTTAGAAAACTCTCCAAACTCAAAAAAGCACCTGAGGCCTGTTCTATTTGATAGGAGAAGAGTAAATTCATGGGTTAATGATCACAAGGTTTTCTTTTAACAACCATAGGGACTGCAAAAGCAAAATCACTTTTCTACCCAAAGAAATGTGGTTAGAAATTCCTCTAGAATGGGCAGAGACCTCATGCCATGGCTCAGAGAAAAGGGTAAAGGCCCCCATGTTCCTATACGGGATTTTAGGAAGGCCTAATGTCAAGACTGTAGCTTGGCATGAAAATAGTTATTAAACAGGCTTTTGGAAAGAATTTCTAAATTCCATAACAACTGACACCAGAGAAAAACAGATAGCATTTGCTTTGATATATACACTAATTAGATTTGCCTTTACAGACATTAAGGGAAATCTATGACAAGAATTTTGAGATGTTATCTTCGGAAATCAGAGCACTTCAAAATTCTTAGTCATCAAATGAACCATATGCAGGTGTTTCCCAAGGCCCTCCTAGGGTGGAGGCTCTGTGTCTCAAATGCTTTCCGGCACATAAACAAAACTTATTTAGGCAGACTAGTGGGTGTTGAAATATTTATAGTTTTGCTTTACTTTGTTTAAAAAACCAGCATTAATATAAGCACTTTTTAGATCTCACTTAATGTGGTTTCATTTGATTCTCATAATAACAGGGACAGGGACTGACGCCATTTTACAAATAAGGCCCAGGAAGGTGATTAAGTGGCAGACATAAATCTAAGAGTAAATCCTGGGTTCTTTCCACTACACTATGTTGAAATTTGTTTTAAGATGTTGTAAGGGCTGATTGCACCAATGGTTATAGGGGAGTTAAGAAAAACTCTTATGCAGTGTTTACACTTCAAATTGTCATGTCAATCATTTAGGTTTCAGGGATGATGGAAACAATCACTCTGATAAAAAGCAGCTCAATTTCTTTTCAAGGCAGACAATTCCATCCCTTCACCGTGGTTGCCCTTTTCCATCTGTCGTATTATCGGGTATCTGAATATGGCATGCTATATACGGTTGTGCTGAAACAAAAGTTAAATGATCTTGTCTCTAAATGCTATTTACAAATGATTTCTCTAATGGTTGCTAAGAATTTTAAAGTTTTAAATTTCTTAAAGACCGTGTATAAATCTACAGGGTAGAAAAACTACTTTACAACCTGATTTTGTGTCTGTTAAATGTAGTCTGTTTATTGTTTATCTTCCTCCACTAGAATATAAGCTCCCGAGGGCAGGAACTTTGTTTTGTTCACTGGTATATCTCCAGCACCTAGGACAATGCTGATACACAGTAGGGGCTCAATAAATATTTGTTGAAAGGACGAATGAATAAACTACATTCACATCCCCAGGTACTAAAAAAGTTCACCTATCAGAAAGCCCTGGTGACCTAACATTCTCCCCCGCCAATCAGGCAGCCTGCTTCATTCCAGAATAATCTGCGACTGGATCTCATATCTCCCTCAGAGAGGTACTCCTCTCTCTAGTACCTGGAGGACATCCAACGCTACCAGGGCACTTCAAAACACTTAAGAGATTTCAACAGCAGAATCTAAAGACTTGCCCTGTGGCCCAATCTTTTAGTGACTGGGGATCTTGATTAATTTTAAAGATAAAAAGGCTTGATGGGGCTGTGATGTGTAAGATAAACATTTAACTTGGGTCTTGAATCAAGCTCTGTTATTTACTGACTATAACCTTAGTTAAATCACAGCCTCAGAGGCAACAGTAGCTAACCTCTTCTGGTAACTTAGCATATGCCAAGCACTGTGTTAAATGCTTTCTAAGCATTATCTCATTTCATTGTCAATTACATCTCCATTCTAGGCATAATGAAACAGAGGGAAAGGTTTTTTAACCCACGCAACAGCTTTATACTCCATCTGACCTCAAGGCCTGAGCACCTAATCATTTCCTCACGTTCTAAATCAGTCTTGATTTCCTTAACTATGAGACTTAGGTAATGCCCACCTTCCTGTGGGGATTACGGAGAAGAAAGACCGTCCCTGCCTACCTCCCTTCCAGATATAAAACAGTGTGGCTTTTACATGAACTTCTGGAATTGTTTCCAAGGGGAAAACTCTACGACGTGTACAAGTGCCACTCGGGCTAGTGTCCCTTCAATCACCCTCAGATCCGTCTGTCATGGGGTTGTTCGCACTTGGGGCTTCAAAAAGCCGAGAGAGGCTCGGAATTTTCCCACCAGTGGCAGAGGCCGGCGGGAACAGGATCTGTTTTCCACTTTTTGAAGATTTTAAAGAAAGCAAACCCCACGCCAGCAGCGGCGGGGCCCACTGCGACCGAGAGGCGGGGCGGATGATGCCGCCTCCCCCCGGGCCTCAACGGGCGCGGCTCGGGGCCCGCTGCCCTGAGGCGCCTTAGGAAGCCGGAGCCGGCGAGGTCGCTCCTCCCCACCCGCCAAATCCTGTCCCCCAACCCCCGCGTGGGTCCTCACGGAGGCAGCCGAGCCGCGGCGCCACTCCTCGCCCAGTTCCAGCAGATCCTCCATCCCGCTGCCTCCTGACGTCACTTCCTGGGAACCAAGCGGCCCAGCTGCGTCCCTAACGACGGCTCCGCCCTTCGATCCCAATATTTAAAGGGTCCGCCGCATTGTTTCTGGATTCTGTGTGCCACCATCCAACTTAAACCAAATCTTTCCTAAACCTCCCTTGCTTGACTTCCTGAAAAAACCTCTAGATATTAAAACCCGCTAAGGCTGTTCCTGTGGGACAGTGAAATAATTTTACTTTTTAGGAACTGTCTGCATTTGTAGCTCTTCTAAAATACATCAGTAATGAAGTGCAAAGCACTACTGCTAATAGTAGTAATTATAATATTGGTGCCTCCCATTTGTACAGCTCTTTGCAATGTACAGTGGGCCATCCCACGGTTATTAGCTCATGTGAGGGGTATAACAACCTCATATTTGACAGATGAGAAAACAGGTAGGTTCACGGGGAGTCAGGTGTAATAAATGTCTTAGATGAATTATGGAAAATGTAATATACATAATCTTTGCCTTCAAGAAGTTTACAGAAAGAGTGGACCAACACATCAAATAGTTGAGTAGTAATAATTTTCAAAAGTACAAATACCCGATATCTCATTAAATCCCTACATCCCTACAAAGTGAGTAGCAGTAATATCTCTATACAATAATAGAGGACATTGAGGTGTAAAGGGATGGCTTGAGGAAAATCACCTGAGTGCCAAGCAGCAGAGCCCGGTGCCCTTCTGACACCAGATATTACTGGAGTCAGCCATTCTCCTAAGGTGGCAGAGAGAAATGTCCCACAATCTCCCAGCCTAATGGGGCTGTTGAATTGAATCTTGATTGATTTCCCATGTAAGATCCCCAGGTCAACACCACTGGCCTGGTTCCTGGCACTGGGTGTCTGAGACCCACAGGAGATGGGCTGATGGCCCTAAGAATGAACAGTATCCCCCATATTATGCTGGGGATAAGGCCTGGGTGGCCACAGGTCAAAATCAAGGACTTGGAAGTGGGATAGCACCCCTAAAACCAGATTGCAAGCATTTTAAGATACTCAGTAAATTACTCAGTTCAACCATTCATTCTACACGTTTACTGGGTAGGACTGTGCACTAGCATGCCTTGTGACAGCAAGAGCACAGGCCTGGATGTCAGAAGAGTTGAGTTCTCATCCTAGCTCTGTGGTTAACCACCTGTGTAGCCAGGGTGAGCCCTCTCCAGATATCAGTTTCCTCCCTTGGAATTACCCTTAGAGATTACCTCTAAAATCCTCTACTCACTAACTCTGCTTCTCAGTGAGAATATTCTTTTAGATTTTAATCTGAAGAGACATTCATTGCCAAAAATCCAAGACGGATGAAATATAGCCTCCAATTAATCCCTTGTTCCCTTCTTCCTTGGTGCCAGATGGATTTTGGATTTTTCCATTTCTTGTAAGCTCACACCATACCACCACCACCTCATTGTCGGTGTCCAGACCCCTACTCCCACTTCTTCCCCAACTTCCTGAAAAGAAAAGGTGAATGGCCCTTACCTTGGGCAGAGAGAAGCCCTGGAATAGTGGCTTCCAAAACTTGCTGAGCACCCGAATCACATGTGAGGTTTGTTAAAAAATACGGATGGCAGGGCCCCCTCTCTGGAGACTGTGATTTGGTAAAAGTGGGATCCAAAAGGGTAGAACTTTAATAATTTTCCCTCCCATCTTGCAACTGTTTGCTCCAAGGGCTCAGTAAGGCCTTCCCTGATCACCGTATTTTAAATTGCAACATCGCCCAACCTAGGCACTCCCCATCCTCCTCCTCTGCTTGATTTTCTGCCATGGCACTTATCTTTTATCATAATTTACATATTTACATAATTTATATATTTACGTAGTTGATTGCTTCTCCCATTGTCCCATCCCTGCTTCTGAAATATAAGCTCCATGACAGCAAGCGTTTTGTTTTGTTCGCCAATATCGCCACAGAGCCTAGAACATACCTCAGCCTCCGAAGTAGCTAGGACTACTGGCACGTGCCCCCAGGCCTGGCTAATTTTTCTTATTTTTTTTTTTATGGAGACTGCGGTCTCCTCTGTTGCCCAGGCTGATCTCAAACTCCTGGCCTCAAGAGATCCTCCTGTCTCAGCCTCCCAAAGGGCTGGGATTACAGGTGTGAGCCACCGGGACTAGCCTACTTTTAAAGTTGCTGCACCTAGGTTTCCTCATTGGTTATGCAAATGAAAATAATGCCTACCCAAACTAGACAGCCTGTGTTAAATATCCCCTCCGCCACTCACAAGCAGTGTGGCCTTTTGAAAATATCTCTTTGCCTCGGTTCCCTCAACTGTAAAACGATCCACCACTCTCGTGGGAGGCAGTGGACATCCCTCCAGTTGGAGGCCCAGGAGCCAGACCTGCCGGGAAGGGTCCAGGAAGGCTGGAGTGAGGTGGGATGGGAGCAGCACTAATTCTCTGGTTAATGATCAGTTCAGACGCAGCGCTGTGTTGGAGGTGGGGGCAGCAATGTGCTTCGCCCTCCCTACGCTGCTCGTGGGAAAAGACCTAGGAGCTCAGGCTGAGACGAACGAGAGCGGAGAGCAAACTTCCCCTCACCCATCTGGGAAATGGGCTCGGGCCAACAGCTGACTTTGCGCTCGCTGGCGCAGCTCCCCGCGAACCCGCGGCGGGGAGGGCGGCTGCGAACATCTGGACGCCGTTTCCGCGGAGAGCGGCTCGCGCGCGGCGGCCCGGGCAGGGAGAGGTGCACTTGTGCGCACGTGGGGCCGGCAGGGAGGCAACTCCCGGAGGCACCCGGTCTTGTTTTTCTTTCCCTCTCGCGTAGCCCCTTCTGCAGCACCCCAGCCCTGCCCGCTCCGGGCCACCGACCGGCCGAGCCGCCTACACTGGCGGCCTCGCCTCGCCAGGGGGCACCCTCGGTCTTCCGGAAAGCGCCACCATTTTTCACTGCCCCTGGAGCGTCTCCAGGCTTCCGCCGGCCGCCCGACTCCAACCCTGTCAATGAAGAATCGCGGCCAGGATCGCCGCGGAGCTGGACGCGACCCTCCAACCCGCTCGCAGGCCGGGCGTCGCCCGGACAGCGGGGGGCACGGCCGCCCCTGCCGCGCCCCCCACACCCCACACCCCGCGGACCCTGCGCGGTGTCGGGCCAGGCCCGGGCGGCGGGGACTGGGGGCAGGGAGGGAGCGGGGCACCGGCAGAGGCGAGCGCCGACTGACAGCTGGCGCGAGGGCGAACGGGTCGGGGGAGAGGGAGGGAGGGGGATCGTCGGAGTAACTTTCCAGAAAAACAGCCAGCGTGTAGCAGGAGTGACTCCAAGAGGGGAAAAAAAGTTCAGTTACCACGTCGAACGGGAGGACTCGCAAAGTATTTTTCAAATGGGCTCGGCTTTTCCTGTGCCTGTTTAAAACATTAAAATCGTGCAGCAAAAGAGGCTGCGTGCGCTGGTCCCTCCCTCCCCCACCCCAGGCCAGAGACGTCATGGGAGGGAGGTATAAAATTTCAGCAGAGAGAAATAGAGAAAGCAGTGTGTGTGCATGTGTGTGTGTGAGAGGGAGAGGAGCGAGAGGGAGAGAGAGGGGGAGAGAGAGAGGGAGAGGGAGAGAGAGAACGAGAGGGAGAGAGGGAGAGTGAGAAAGGGAGGGAAGCAGAGGCCAAGTCCCAGGGAATAGAGAGGCGAGAGATAGGGGAAGCAGCATGCGAAAGAAGGAATAACAGCTTTCCGGAGCAGGCGTGCAGTGAACTGGCTTCTATTTTCTTTTTCTTTTCCTTTTTATTTTTTTAAAGAGAAGCAGGGGACAGAAGCAATGGCCGAGGGAGAAGACAAGCCGAGGTGCTGGTGACCCAGGGCGTCCAAGTGGATTATTGGGGCTGCTCTCCAGAGGCCTGTCCTCCCTGCCTTCCAATTGCACATAACCCCAACCCCAGCCAATGAAGACGAGAGGCAGCGTGAACAAAGTCATTTAGAAAGCCCCCGAGGAAGTGTAAACAAAAGAGAAAGCATGAATGGAGTGCCTGAGAGACAAGTGTGTCCTGTACTGCCCCCACCTTTAGCTGGGCCAGCAACTGCCCAGCCCTGCCTCTCCCCACCTACTCACTGGTGATCTGATTTTTTTTCTTTTAACATTTTTTTTTTCCTTTTCTTTTCCATTCTCTTTTCGTATTCTCCTTCAGGGCAAGACAAGGATTTTGATTTTGGGACCCAGCCATGGTCCTTCTGCTCCTTCTTTAAAATACCCACTTTCTCCCCATCGCCAAGCGGCGTTTGGCAATATCAGATATCCGCTCTATTTATTTTTACCTAAGGAAAAACTCCAGCTCCCTTCCCACTCCCAGCTGCCTCGCCACCCCTCCCAGCCCTCCGCTGCCCTCCACCTGGCCTGCTGGGAGTCAGAGCCCAGCGAAACCTGTTTAGACACATGGACAAGAATCCCAGCGCTACGAGGCACACAGTCCGCTTCTTCGTCCTCAGGGTTGCCAGCGCTTCCTGGAAGTCCTGAAGCTCTCGCAGTGCAGTGAGTTCATGCACCTTCTTGCCAAGCCTCAGTCTTTGGGATCTGGGGAGGCCGCCTGGTTTTCCTCCCTCCTTCTGCACGTCTGCTGGGGTCTCCTCCTCACCAGGCCTCGCCGTCCCCCCGGCCTCTCTCCCCGGCTCGCACATGAAGATGCACTTGCAAAGGGCTCTGGTGGTCCTGGCCCTGCTGAACTTTGCCACAGTCAGCCTCGCTCTGTCCACTTGCACCACCTTGGACTTTGGCCACATCAAGAAGAAGAGGGTGGAAGCCATTAGGGGACAGATCTTGAGCAAGCTCAGGCTCACCAGCCCCCCTGAGCCATCAGTGATGACCCACGTCCCCTATCAGGTCCTGGCCCTTTACAACAGCACCCGGGAGCTGCTGGAGGAGATGCAGGGGGAGAAGGAAGAAGGCTGCACTCAGGAAAACACCGAGTCGGAATACTATGCCAAAGAAATCCATAAATTCGACATGATCCAGGGGCTGGCGGAGCACAGTAAGTCCAAATTCTTGCTGGGGCTTCTGCTCTGGAGGGTCTGAACTGGAGTAGGGAGCCCCGTGGAGGGGGCCTGGTGCTGGCCGTGCAGGAGGGTGCCCCGGGGTTCACCAGGACCGAGGCTCGGGAGGTGTGATGCGCGGTTGGGGCTGGGGAGGTAGGTAGGGAGGGACACAGAGCCATTCTGGGAAGAGCTGGATACTTCTGGGAGGCCAGGAGCCCTGGAGCCAGTGGCTTGCTGAACTCCCATCACATCCTTGACTGATTTTAATTTGGAATTAGGTCGGGTTGTCCAGGGAAACATATGTGTTCTTGCACATGCGATCGTGTGGGTGACTGTGAGCATCTGTGTGCCACAACGGGGAAGGCCGGCTCTCTCGAGAGCCCTTCAGTTCTCGAGTCTGGAGACCTTGGTCTTCTCCCTGCTTTTTACGACTCTTTGTGACATGTCTCCGGGTCAGTTTTTCCAGTTCTTGGGAAGAAGAGTACCTGCCCTAAATTAATGTCTGTCAAGCTTTTTGAAGCCCAGGCGAGAGACAGCTTCTTGCAGCCTGGGCCCTACCCCACCCACGTGACCCATGTGAGCTGTGTGTAGGGGGAGACGGTATGCACGTATGTTCACAATGTCCCGGTACTTTAGGGCGACATGTAGTCTTGTGTGGTACAGTAGACAGATTCATGTGCTCAAAATGGGCGCCCTCCAGGCTGGTGGCCCGGGGCAGCGCAGGCTTGCGGCTGTGGATGCGCAGCAGAGGGCTGGCGCCCTTTGTGTCTGCGTGTCACGGGAGAGTGGGTGAGGGGGCGGTGGGTGCCGGGGATGTGTCTGGGATCGGGCCTTCCCTGGAGGCTCCCCTCCACGAGGAGGAGCTGGGCAGCTTCTTGGTGAGACGTCTGTGTGTGTTTGTACACGTGTGGAAGTCATGTGTGTTTACTGAACGGGGATTTTAAAAACCTCAATACAAGAGAGAGAAATTTGGCAGATGTTGAGAAACTGACAGCCCAGGAAAGAGGAATGTGAGCCACTTGTGGGCCAGAGACTCTGGGAGCCGCTCTGTTTGCTTTTCCTACCAGCAGGTGTCCTCGCCGCCCTGACTACCTCAGCCCAGGCCCACCTGGGAGGTTGCAGTGCCCGGAGTAGCGGGCGTGGGAGGGTGGGCAGGGGGTGAAAGGGACCTGGCTGGGGAGAAGGAGCAGGAGAGGGTGCTGATGGGCGGACCAGCTCTGGCCAAAGGTGCAGAAGGCCCCGTATGGGGCTGACCCACGCCAGGCAGAGGAGCCTGTGGTTACTGGCGAGGGGCTCCCACTTCAGTTTCCTGTGGCTGCCTGGGGCGCCCTTCCTTAGGATGTGGCTGCTGTGTGGGGCGGAGGCTGAGGCCGAGCTCGTGCTCTCTGCCCAGGGTCCTCTGGGTGGGGCTGGCTCAGAGTCTGCCAGGGGCCCATAGTTCCCAGAGGCACTCAGCAGCTGGAGGGCCCAGCCCCCCCACTCCCTGGGCACCCACCAAGCAGGAGATGGTGGCCACAAACATCAGAGGAGGGTCAAAATCTGAGGCCAGCAGGAGAGGTCTGAGGGGAGTCTAGGGCAAGAGGGCAGGACTGGGACCTTAATGGTCTGGGTCAGGAGGAGGAGTCAGAGGGAGGAGGGAGTCTGAGTCACGAGGGCCCACCCAGCCTGGAATCCTGAGCCGAGAATGAATGAGCCAGCGGGATGCAAGGCCACGCAGGTACAAGCGGACATTGATTTTGTGTAGAGACTCAGGGCACAAAGAGTGGACAGCCTTGGGAAAAGCCAGGGTAGGGCCCCACAGATCTGGGCAGCTCCTGGGCTGCAGCACCAAGACCTTACAGCTGCAGCAGATGGGGAGGCCGTGGGGCCACGGAGCAGTGGTCTGGCCCAGGGCACCTGGGCACAGGGAGCAGGATATTGTTTGGGATGCGGAGCATGGGCCAGCGCCCACCGGGACAGGGGTGATGCTATGGAGGCTCCCAGGTGCAAACAGGAAGCAGGCCCAGACTCTGCAGCTGTTGGAGGTGACACGGAGGCTGAACAGACACGGACCTGGGCCCGCCCTGCAGCTGGTCAGGTGCTGAGCCCGCCTCGAGAGACAGACACACAAGGCACGATAATTATAAAGAAGGCAGTGGGCAGACGCTGAGCAGGAGCTGACAGCCATCCTCAGAGGCACGGGGTGAAGGAAGCCTGTCCTTAACTCGTGAGGGCAGATGGGGTGGGACCAGGTCTGTGGGGGACACCAGCAGGATCTTAATGCCAGAGCTTCTGCTGGGGAGTAAGGAGACCACACTGTTTTCCAGATTTCATCACCCTGGGTCACCTCCCTTACCCAGAGGACAGGCACTGAAGGGGAGTGACGTTAGGAGCCGGGGCAAGGAGCCAGGGAGGAAAGTGAAAGAAGGAATGCTCTCGAGCGGTGCGGGAGAAGGGGCACCGAGGTGAGAGCAGAGAGGAGGGCCGTCCTCCAGCTCTGTCCTGTCTGTGGACACTCTCGCCTCCCTGTCTTACAGATGGGGAAACTGAGATGTGGATCAGTTAAGCCATTTGTCCAAAAAGCAGGGACTCCAGCCTAGACATGCTGCATGCAGAACACAGCTGTTAAGCACGAATGTGTGTGTAAAGTACACATTTTAAGTCCTACCGTTAATCTTTAGGGTTCAACAGAAATTTGATTTATAACATAAATGAATCACATGTTGAACCAAGCAGGAGAGGATAGGACCTATTATCTTAGTGGCCCAGGTGGCAGAGTGCGTAGGGATAACTGGATTTGTTCTTTCTTAGCTCTGCCTATTTTTTCCCAGGAGATTCATACTGCCACAAGTGTTCTCCCAATTTTAACAAAAGGGTTTTCTTTCTTTAATGAGCCTCAGTTAGGTTAAGCAACCATAACCATGCTAAAATCACCTCTCCGAGCTCCAGTTTCCTCATCTGGAAAGTCAGAGCTGGTCTCCAAACTCCCTTTCTGCTGAAAGGATTTTATAATTACGTCTGGGATGATTCAACAGTCTCTGCTGGGGAGTACGGGCAAGACTTTGTAATCCCTTTTATAACTCTCCAGGATTTTGCTATGGGAAGTCAGTTGAGACTTTCTCTGACCCGTAGGGACATGGCTTTTTCAGTTCCTTTGTCATCCTTCTTACGAAGATACTGCCAGTGTAGGTGTTGTTTTATCTTCTGGCTTGTAATTATCTGTGTCTGCTGGGAGACTCTTCTTGTTTTTGGCTAAAGGCAACCAGCAAAGAGTAAACTCAGTATTTTAGACTTTGTTTTCTGGCTGCTAAATGTAGATTTTTTTCATTCTGAAAATTAAAAGACATTTCATATTGCAAACTCATTTGCCTGGAATTCCATGTGAACAGTGGTAGGTCAGCGCTTCTCCAGGTGTGGTCCAGAGGCAAGGTACATGTGGACTCCCAGGCCCCACCCCACCCTTACAGAATCAGAATCTCAGGGGGGTGGGGTCCTGGGGAATCTGTATTTTCAACAACACAGAAGCTGAAGACTCTATAAGTGAACTAGAGCAAAACCTTTCCTTAGAAGGGTTGCAAACACAAGTGCCCACAGAGACCAGGAGGGAAATGCACGTGATCTAGAAGAAAAGCCATGGCACAAGCCCATGATGAACTTCCCAGGACACTTGGCCTTGGGGTCATGAAGAAAATAGGATGTGTGTGGCAGAGGCAGGGAGTGGACCTGGAGCCCACGTGCCCTGTTAACAGAGGCAGCCACTGCTCAGCTCCTGCTGGGTTTTGTAGTCAGGAGTGTGGGTCCAGCTTGACTAGCTCTTACCTTTTCCCAAAAGAACAGAAAACCTGGATCTTTCTGTGAAATCTTCCAATTTTTAACACGGGCTTAGAATGTTTATGGGCTTCTAGTTCAAAATTTTTCAAGATGATGCATTGGCTAAACAACATGTCTAATTCATTTAAAAGTGAATCCATTTAAACCATTAAAGTTTAAATGGCAGTGGTTTCTCAAACTTCCAGAACACCTGGGAGCCATGGGTACCCATTGCAGAACATTATAAACTGTGGTTCTCAACCTTGGCTGCACATTAGAATCATCTGGAGATCTTTAAAAAAAAAATGCTGTATTTGTATCCACTCACTCCAATGTAGTCAGAATTGCTGGGGAGTGGTTCCAGGCAGCATCTGTTTTTAAAGTTCTCCAGGTGATTCTAATGTACAGCCAGGGTAGAGAAGTACAGCCACACTCATATATACAGTCCCTTCATTGGAACCAGCAGAAATGATGTATGCAAGCAAAGGCACACCTTCCAGCCCAGGTGTCTGAAAACATTTTAAAAGGCAGTTAACTAAACATGGTCAGCTATTTCCTGGTTTTTCCATGAATCCTCTACATGAATATTCTTTGCCTGTTTTTTTGCTCCCTAAAGCAAAATAGAGAAAAATGGCATTCATCAATATATACTTTTCTGTGCAATGGAAAAAGTTGGTCATAATTTAATTTGTAAAAGTGGGACCCCCTAATCCAGCTCTCAATAATACTAGTGTTCTGCAGAGGCATGGCTTAGGAAACATGAAACTGATTGGCAGTTGGCCCTTGTTGGAGGTTGGTGCTCTAGCCCCATTTCATGGAATCCTGCCACATTTTGTTGCAGAAACCATCTCTACTAGATGATCTCCCCTGTCTCCTCCAGCTTCTAGAGTCTCTGCTTCAATAAATAAGGTGTAGTCAGAAGACCTGTCTTCAAATCCCACCTATGCTACCTGCTAGCTAAGTGACCCGCTAGCTAAGTGACCTAGCTAAAGTGACTGTCACTCAGTTTCCTCACTTGTAGAATGATAAATTGTATTCTCATTCTCCTCAAGGGTTCTTAGAGGGTCAGGTGAGTTACTAAAAGCTCTCTGCAATGTAAGGTGGTGCTATTACATTTTGTTTATTTACACTCTGACTCATTGCACAAATTATTTAAAACATTATTATTCACTGGATTTAATTGTCAAGAAGATTCTACTTACATTTTTTTTTCTCTCCCAGGCAATTCTCTTTAAATCACTAATAACGGTGTCCGAACTTTGCTTGCTAGTGTCAAGTGGCTCGTGTCAATTAACTCGCTTGTGACCTTGGCCAAGACCCTTCTGGACGTTGGGTTCTTCCTCTAAAGAGGGTTGCGCTCGATGACTCCTGATGGACCTTCTAACGCAGTTGGAAATCTATAGCTCCCAGTGACAGCAAATGAGCCTGCCCGCCTCCTTCTTGAAATCTCCTTACAGTTCTCACCAGGAGAATCCGAGGGAGCAGATGTAGGATTGACGGGCTGCAAGAAACCAAAGCGGACGGTCACTAGGCGTCCTGAGGACTCCCTTAGCTCATTGCTTCCCATCTCCTGGCTCCCCACTGCCCCGACCCCACTGAGTCTCCGCACCAGCAGGTGCTCTTTCCGCTCCCCTTTTCCTTTTTACAGCAAGGTGCACTTGGCACTGACCCTTTATTCCTCCTGCTGGAGGTGCTGTTACAGCTGAAGCCGTACTGATGACAGCTCTGTCCTTGAGAAGGTTGCCAGTCCAACTAGCATGTCCAGAGGATTACAAGCTTGCACACTTACACACTAGATTGTTGTCACTGATTCCTCTCTGGTTCTATCCGAGATGGTTTAGGGAATAGTTGGCAGTACTTGTTCTCTCAAAGCCAATTATTAATCAAGGCTTCATTAGCCGGCATTCACACATTTGTTTTCCTAACAGCTGTTCCATTAATTTTCTAAGAACCAGTGTCAGGCCGACCAGATGGCAATTTCCAGAAACACTCATTCATCCTTTCCTAAAGATCAGTAGCGCATGTGCTTGTTTCCAGGCCTCCGATCCTTCCTGCCTTGTCCGTGACTTCCTAAATCACCCCTCAGGGTGATCATGAGCTCATTCCAGTCATGTCCATTGTGTGTGGAATCTGGGTCTGTGAGCCTGAATTTCAAGTTCCGGCTATTGTTACCATTTGTGTAGAAAGTTTTTCTCTGGGTGTTCATGCTGCTCAGACTTTGAGGTTATAAAGTGCACAGGAGCAGAAAAAAGATAGGATCTTTCCTTTATCTGGCTCTGAGGGGTGGGAAAGAGAATTGGCTGCCTGTGTCTTGTGGACGGGGATGAAGAGGCCGCTGGGTGACAGAGGCTGGCGTAGCACATGCTGTCAAGGAAAAAGACCCTCAGAGAGAAAGGAAGCAATGGTGACCGAGCAGCTCGGTCCGAAGAAACACCTGTGTTTCAGCCAGGCTCAAAATGTGGGCTGTTTGCCATATAAACCCTGCTTCATTAGGTCTGAAACACAGGGCTGATATGTCACTGCACCACTCAAACACTTTCTGTGCTCTCTACAGTTACCAGGATAAATTTTTTTTGTGTTATATTTGGAGACGGGGATCTCGCTATGTTGCCCAGGCTGGTCTTGAACTCCTGGCCTCAAGCCATCCTCCTGCCTCAGCCTCCCGAGTAGCTGGGACTATAGGCATTCAGCCACCATGCCCAGCAACAGGATAAAATCCAACCTTTCAGTCTGACGTGTGGGCCTCCCTGCAGGGGACCCCGGCCTTGCTGCTTCAGAGCAGCAGCTCCCCCTCCCTGCCTTTGCTTCTTGCAGCCCCGCCATGTACAAATTCTTTCCTCCTCACCCTCAAACCTCCTCCCGCAGGGCCCAGATCGGTTATCACCTCTTCCGTGAAGCGCTCCCTGCTCTCTCCCTCCTTTGATTTCCTGTGGCAACTCCTGCCCTTCTCCAAAGACCCCGTCTCTCTGGCCTTGTCAGTTGGGTCCATGTATTAACAATTTCCCTGGATGTTAATCCCCTCGATGCAGAGGCTGTGTCTGCTCGCTTTCTGCCTCCCAGTGTCATCGCTGTGCTTGGCACATTGTGTTTGCTTGGTACGTGCTTGGCAAGTGAATGAGGGTCGGAATGGACAAACGTGAATGGATTAACTAGCTATACGAGGGGGCATTGCTCATCCCTTCTGAGAATCCATGTTTTCTAAGAGTAAACAGGAGAGGGCAGTTACTTGACCGGCCAGTCTCTAGGGCCACGTCCTGGGGCTCTGAGCTCTCGCTGCTCCTTGCTCGGGGTCCTGTGTGGTTCTAGGGTCACCGAGAAGCTTCCTCCTATCTCCAGCTTTAAGTTTGAGGGCTCACGCCTCCAGGGAGGTGACTTGGTGCGTGTCGGCGGCAGCACACACCGTTCCTGTGGCCCTCACTCACGCTGTGCCTCTCCCCGCGGCTTTCTCTCCTAGATGAGCTGGCCGTCTGCCCCAAAGGAATTACCTCCAAGGTTTTCCGCTTCAACGTGTCCTCAGTGGAGAAAAATGGAACCAACCTGTTCCGAGCAGAATTCCGGGTCTTGCGGGTGCCCAACCCCAGTTCCAAGCGCAACGAGCAGAGGATCGAGCTCTTCCAGGTGAGAAGCCAGTTTCTTTTCTGTGTCGGGCCTGTGCTGGGCACAGAGGGCCACAGACCTGGGCTTGAATCCTGGCTTCTCTGAGCCTCAGTTTCTGTGTCTGTCGTTAAGAGGACTAAGAGTTATGGTGCAGAAACCTTTAGTGTCCTGTGGCTGCCCTCCGGCACTGTGCCACATCCTGGGGTACTCTGTCCTGGCCTTGGGTACTAAATCCTTTCTCTGCTCGTAGATACTTCGGCCGGATGAGCACATCGCCAAACAGCGCTATATTGGTGGCAAGAATCTGCCCACGCGGGGCACAGCCGAGTGGCTGTCTTTTGATGTCACTGACACTGTGCGTGAGTGGCTGTTGAGAAGAGGTAGGTTGACCCTTAGGAGGAGCATCTCAGAAGGAACCTCACGGCCCTTGCTCCTTTGTGCAGCAGAGGGAAGAAGACAGACTTAGGGGCGTCGCACACCTGGGTGCAGAGCCCAGCTTTGCCGCCGAGCCTCTGAGTATCCCCCATTCATTCCCTCAACTATAAGTATCTTTATTCAGTGCTCACTCTAACCCAGGCCCTGGGGAGGTAGCTGCGCACAGATAGGTGAGGCCCCACATCTCATGGGGCTTTCGTTCTGGTGGGAAAGACACAGAATAAACAGGTAAACGTTGGATGCGTAAGAGTTTGAGACAGTGGAAAGTGAAAAATAGAAAGAGGGCAATGTGATATGAGCGGTGGGGCCCAGCGTCAGCTGCTCAGGGAAGGCTCTAGGACAAGGCATTTGTGCGTCGGGGTCTGAGTGATAAGCAGAGGTCAGCCCATGAAGGTCAGGGTAAAGTATGTCCTCAGCAGAGGAAACAGGGAGGCCTGAGCTCTCAGGTGGAAACAGCTTGATCTGTTCTAGCAGCAGCAAACAGACTGGCATGGTGGGAGCATAGTGAGCTGTGGGTGGGGGGATCAGAGAGGTTGCTGGGCCATATAATTTAATTTAGGAAGCTGTTAGGCCATGGGAAGGTTTCAGGATTTGTTCCAGGTGTGGTAAGAAGCTGTGGGAATGCTATCAGCAGGGCTGGGGATGTGGGTGAGGCAATTTGGTTTACATCTTTAAAAGATCCCTCTGGTTGCCATGAGGTCAAGGGAAGAGGCAGGAAGCCCAGTTAGGCCACTGCAGCTACCCGGATGAGGGCACAGGGGCTCACACGAGGGTGGCAACAGTGGGTGTGGAGATTATGTGGCTTGCTGTGTATTTGGAGGTAGAGCCAATAGCTCTGGCTGACGAGGTGGGGGGTGTGAGGACACAAGATGAGTCCCAGATGGCTTCCAAACCGCTGGACTGACCATCCAGATGGTATCACTTACTGAAACAGGGAAGACTGGGAGAAGAACAGGCTTGGCCAATTCCGTTTGAAGGGGCTGGTAGTCTTCCAAGTAGAGCTATCCAGTAGGTATGGCAGGCGTCACATGTCCCAGATGCCTTACCCACTCAGTTTGACTCCTCACCTGGAAAATACGGTAATGGTCACTCGCCTGCATGCCTCACAGAGCTGTTTTAAGCATCAGATGTAACTGAGAGAACTTCATAGCTTGCAACATTTTACAAGAGCGAGCTTTTATTATGTCAGACAAGGAAACTGAGGCTCAGAGAAGTGACTTGACCAAGGCCATGCAGTCTGGAGCAGAGATTTGGCGTCTGCTGACACTATGCCCTGTGTTTCCCTCCCTCTCCTTGGCTGGCACTGCCTGGTCTGGCTGCTCAGTGAGGTGGGTTACACGTGGCAGTCCCATCTGTCCCTCCTCTCCCTCTTAGGAAGGGTTTTCTGCCATCAGCAGCTGCTTTAAAGCCACAGGCCATCCACACATTGACACCCAGAGTCACTGAGGCAGGGGGGATCCTCCCATGTCCTTGGTGTTTTAGGAAACTAGGGGTTAAGACTGGAAGGCAGCCTCACAAACTGCTTGGCCTGCATTTTGTTTTAAAATTTAGCTAGTGGTCAACAATTTTTTTTTTTTAAGTCAGGAGATTTCACATAAAACCTGGACTTCTGGCTTTTCTTGAAAAATTGGAAGATTTCCTGGTAACCACCCACCAGGAAAGTGGTCCTGGCCACCTCTTCAGGAGGGGTGTGCATCTTCAGTCCCCACAGCCCCCACCGTCCTCACTGTTCTCCAAGAGTGAGGTTGGCAACTCCTATTTAGCATCACATGATGGCTCGATTTGCTCACTTACGTGACCTGCCTGGGCTCTGTAGGCATCCGAATTTGCAAGCCCCCATCTAAGGGACATTATTGAGTGGCTGAGTTGGCAGCTGGTGGGCTGGAGGTCCTGCCCCAGTCCCAAGGGTACCCAGGAATTCCATCCTGTCCCTTCTATGAGCATGAAGGCAAAAGCCTAGGCTAACCCACGTGGATCTGCCGGCAGCAGCACTGTTGGGGATTCTGACTCAGACGGCACTCTGCCTGGAGCCCGACACCGCTGCAGAAAGGAGGGGCTGGGGAAATTAATCTCTTAGCTTCCCTGTCTGATTTTGATCAGGTCCACCTGGATTTCTTTGAAGCCCTGGGCACTTGAAGGAGTTCTTATTTTCACAGCTGCAGAACTCAATGAGGAGTTTGCATTGAGAATGATTTCCATCCTCCTGAGACATCAAAAAGATAATTTCGTAATAAAACCTATGGGTCCCCCACCCACCATCCCCACGGCTGCCAATTCTGAGGTTAGTTCTTCATTGGAACCTTCAGTTCCCACTTAGGCAAATACTGCCCACCCCTCCCACAGGGGAGTCATAGCACAGGCCTTTACTTACACCGAGCTCATGAGTCTCTCAGCCCCAAACCAGGCAGCAAATGGACTCCAAATTGGAGCAGTTGGTGTGGTTTGATGAGGAAACTGAGTCACACATGTGGTCTTAGATTCACAAGGGTATGAGGACCTGGGTGCCCAGTGACCCTGGATAGGGCCCCAACCAGCTCTGACCATAGCCAGCGGGCTCCTGGCTGTCTGTGTTGGAATCCTGGCACTACCACCTACTGGTTGGACACCTTGGGCAAGCCATGTAATTTCCCTAAGCCTCAGCGTCCTCATCTGCACAATGGGGGGATAAGAATGGTTCTTACTTTGTAGGATTATTATAGAGATTAAATGAGTTAATGCCGATAAAATCTCACAGCAGGGTTTGATGTTGGCTATTGCTGTCATCATCTCTGAGCCCTCTACCTAGATAGAGCCTGTTGGCCAATCTAGGTCATGCTCACCTCCTGCTCACCACCTGTACCTTAACACTCACTCTCCCCAACACAGCCGTCTGCACCTTGACTCTCTAACTCACAGAATCATAGAACTTGCCCACTCCAGGTCTCTTCGGTCCACCTTGAACCACTTCGAACGGGAAGTACACTGTGTTGTTAGGTAGCCCATTTCAGATATTCCAGCTCTTTCTTCTAGCTGCCTTAGACGAGGGAGAGGACACTCCTCATGCCTCCCTCTCTGTTCACTTCTTCTTCTCTCGCTGGGGCTCAGCTGCCTTGTTGGTCTGCCTTTCCCCTGAGTAACTCTTTGGAACAGAGTTTCATGCTCAACAGGTGTTGGCATGTCCCAGGGGTTGCCCTGACTTCTTGGAGCAGAACAGATCTTGTTGGGCTCTGGAATTTATGGAAGAAGGGAGCAACTGGGTTTTTTGTTTTGTTTTGTTTTTTGCTTTTTTGGGTTTTTTTTTTTTTGAGACAGGGTGTCACTCTGTTGCCCAGACTAGAGTACAGTGGCATCATCATAACTCTTTGCAGCCTCAAACTCCTGGGGTCAAGCCATCCTCCTGCCTCAGCCTCCTGAGTAGCTGGGACTACAGGTGTGCATCACCATGTCTGGCTAATTTTTTTATTTTTTGTAGCGACAGGGTCTCGCTGTGTTCCTCAGGCTGGTCTCAGGGAGCTGGTGTTTAGCCAGTAGGACTAGGATGGCCAGGCCCACCTCATGGTGACTATAATCGCCAGGCTTGTGCCATCCTGCCCGTGAGAAGGATGTTCAGCCAGGCTGGACTCTTGGGGGTTTTCCCCGATGACATCAGATTTCAGGAAGGGCCCAGGTTGGCCCCGAGGCCAGACACTCACATGCATCACCTGTGGCCTCAGGGAGCAGTAAATCAATCAGTTCACTGAGACGCTGACCCTGAACCTAGAGGGGTCCCTCCCCCATGACCTCTTCTACACCTGGCCACAGCTGACTGCTACCCCAGGATCAACAGAGCCTCCCAGACATGATACCAGAATTGACATGATACTGGATCCTCCCTGGTTTCCCCTGTGTAAAACTACTTGATTCGGTATAAACTTTTCATTTACTTTTTATTTTTCCTTTTTTTCTGCCACTTCACTCAACCCCATTTACCGATTTCCCGGCTTCCTTGATTTTGGTTGCAAAAATACACGATCCCACGAGTACTAGGAGAAAGGGCCGGAGTTGGCCTTCATGCACCGGAATGTCCGTCACCAAACCCTGGCACTTCCAGGCTTCATCACGCTCATTCTCTCTGAGCTCATGTCATCTGGACCCTTGGCCATGCCCTCTGTCATCTCTGGTCTCTTCTCTAAGTTTACAGCTGTCTTGACTGTTCATCTTGCTGAATGATCCACATTCCAACTTCTCGTCATGGTGAATAAGGGTTTCCAAAGGAGAAACATCTGAGTAATTTTCACCTCATTATATCCTTGTTCCTTTGGAGAAACACTGCCAAGTATAACCATGATGTTCATCTTATCTCCTCCGGAATCTACCACTTTCTCGTATCCACCGTCATAGCCTGGTAGAAATGCTTGCACAGTCCACTGATTCTGCCTCTTACTTGCAGGTGTGACCTTGCCTCTAGCAGTGATTCCTGACTGTTAATGCTATTGCCCAGCCTTGCATCATGTGGCCCTTTGAATTTGTGGCCTTTTGAATCACTGTCTCACTGCTCTAGTTTGTTTTTTCTTTTCCTTTTCTTTTTTTACTACTAGGCTGAAGTGATCCTCCTGCTTCAGTCTCCCAAGTAGCTGGGACTACAGGCATGTGCCACCATGCCTGGCTAACTTTAAAACAGAAGTTTTTTTTTTTTTTTAGAGATGGGGTCTTGCTATGTTGCCCAGGCTGGTCTTGAACTCCTGGCCTCAAGTAATCCTCCTGCTTCAGTCTCCCAAGTAGCTGGGACTACAGGCATGTGCCACCATGCCTGGCTAACTTTAAAACAGAAGTTTTTTTTTTTTTTTAGA
>NW_012150840.1:15897850-15913147 GCF_000956105.1 Propithecus coquereli | reverse complement strand
AAGGTTTCAGGATTTGTTCCAGGTGTGGTAAGAAGCTGTGGGAATGCTATCAGCAGGGCTGGGGATGTGGGTGAGGCAATTTGGTTTACATCTTTAAAAGATCCCTCTGGTTGCCATGAGGTCAAGGGAAGAGGCAGGAAGCCCAGTTAGGCCACTGCAGCTACCCGGATGAGGGCACAGGGGCTCACACGAGGGTGGCAACAGTGGGTGTGGAGATTATGTGGCTTGCTGTGTATTTGGAGGTAGAGCCAATAGCTCTGGCTGACGAGGTGGGGGGTGTGAGGACACAAGATGAGTCCCAGATGGCTTCCAAACCGCTGGACTGACCATCCAGATGGTATCACTTACTGAAACAGGGAAGACTGGGAGAAGAACAGGCTTGGCCAATTCCGTTTGAAGGGGCTGGTAGTCTTCCAAGTAGAGCTATCCAGTAGGTATGGCAGGCGTCACATGTCCCAGATGCCTTACCCACTCAGTTTGACTCCTCACCTGGAAAATACGGTAATGGTCACTCGCCTGCATGCCTCACAGAGCTGTTTTAAGCATCAGATGTAACTGAGAGAACTTCATAGCTTGCAACATTTTACAAGAGCGAGCTTTTATTATGTCAGACAAGGAAACTGAGGCTCAGAGAAGTGACTTGACCAAGGCCATGCAGTCTGGAGCAGAGATTTGGCGTCTGCTGACACTATGCCCTGTGTTTCCCTCCCTCTCCTTGGCTGGCACTGCCTGGTCTGGCTGCTCAGTGAGGTGGGTTACACGTGGCAGTCCCATCTGTCCCTCCTCTCCCTCTTAGGAAGGGTTTTCTGCCATCAGCAGCTGCTTTAAAGCCACAGGCCATCCACACATTGACACCCAGAGTCACTGAGGCAGGGGGGATCCTCCCATGTCCTTGGTGTTTTAGGAAACTAGGGGTTAAGACTGGAAGGCAGCCTCACAAACTGCTTGGCCTGCATTTTGTTTTAAAATTTAGCTAGTGGTCAACAATTTTTTTTTTAAGTCAGGAGATTTCACATAAAACCTGGACTTCTGGCTTTTCTTGAAAAATTGGAAGATTTCCTGGTAACCACCCACCAGGAAAGTGGTCCTGGCCACCTCTTCAGGAGGGGTGTGCATCTTCAGTCCCCACAGCCCCCACCGTCCTCACTGTTCTCCAAGAGTGAGGTTGGCAACTCCTATTTATCATCACATGATGGCTCGATTTGCTCACTTACGTGACCTGCCTGGGCTCTGTAGGCATCCGAATTTGCAAGCCCCCATCTAAGGGACATTATTGAGTGGCTGAGTTGGCAGCTGGTGGGCTGGAGGTCCTGCCCCAGTCCCAAGGGTACCCAGGAATTCCATCGTGTCCCTTCTATGAGCATGAAGGCAAAAGCCTAGGCTAACCCACGTGGATCTGCCGGCAGCAGCACTGTTGGGGATTCTGACTCAGACGGCACTCTGCCTGGAGCCCGACACCGCTGCAGAAAGGAGGGGCTGGGGAAATTAATCTCTTAGCTTCCCTGTCTGATTTTGATCAGGTCCACCTGGATTTCTTTGAAGCCCTGGGCACTTGAAGGAGTTCTTATTTTCACAGCTGCAGAACTCAATGAGGAGTTTGCATTGAGAATGATTTCCATCCTCCTGAGACATCAAAAAGATAATTTCGTAATAAAACCTATGGGTCCCCCACCCACCATCCCCACGGCTGCCAATTCTGAGGTTAGTTCTTCATTGGAACCTTCAGTTCCCACTTAGGCAAATACTGCCCACCCCTCCCACAGGGGAGTCATAGCACAGGCCTTTACTTACACCGAGCTCATGAGTCTCTCAGCCCCAAACCAGGCAGCAAATGGACTCCAAATTGGAGCAGTTGGTGTGGTTTGATGAGGAAACTGAGTCACACATGTGGTCTTAGATTCACAAGGGTATGAGGACCTGGGTGCCCAGTGACCCTGGATAGGGCCCCAACCAGCTCTGACCATAGCCAGCGGGCTCCTGGCTGTCTGTGTTGGAATCCTGGCACTACCACCTACTGGTTGGACACCTTGGGCAAGCCATGTAATTTCCCTAAGCCTCAGCGTCCTCATCTGCACAATGGGGGGATAAGAATGGTTCTTACTTTGTAGGATTATTATAGAGATTAAATGAGTTAATGCCGATAAAATCTCACAGCAGGGTTTGATGTTGGCTATTGCTGTCATCATCTCTGAGCCCTCTACCTAGATAGAGCCTGTTGGCCAATCTAGGTCATGCTCACCTCCTGCTCACCACCTGTACCTTAACACTCACTCTCCCCAACACAGCCGTCTGCACCTTGACTCTCTAACTCACAGAATCATAGAACTTGCCCACTCCAGGTCTCTTCGGTCCACCTTGAACCACTTCGAACGGGAAGTACACTGTGTTGTTAGGTAGCCCATTTCAGATATTCCAGCTCTTTCTTCTAGCTGCCTTAGACGAGGGAGAGGACACTCCTCATGCCTCCCTCTCTGTTCACTTCTTCTTCTCTCGCTGGGGCTCAGCTGCCTTGTTGGTCTGCCTTTCCCCTGAGTAACTCTTTGGAACAGAGTTTCATGCTCAACAGGTGTTGGCATGTCCCAGGGGTTGCCCTGACTTCTTGGAGCAGAACAGATCTTGTTGGGCTCTGGAATTTATGGAAGAAGGGAGCAACTGGGTTTTTTGTTTTGTTTTGTTTTTTGCTTTTTTGGGTTTTTTTTTTTTTGAGACAGGGTGTCACTCTGTTGCCCAGACTAGAGTACAGTGGCATCATCATAACTCTTTGCAGCCTCAAACTCCTGGGGTCAAGCCATCCTCCTGCCTCAGCCTCCTGAGTAGCTGGGACTACAGGTGTGCACCACCAAGCCTGGCTAATTTTTAAACAAAAGTTTTTTTTTTTTTTAGAGATGGGGTCTTGCTATGTTGCCCAGGCTGGTCTTGAACTCCTGGCCTCAAGTAATCCTCCTGCCTTGGCCTCCCACAGTGCTAAGACTACAGAAATGAGTGTCTGGCCTCCTAAGTTACTCCCTCTCCTTAGTCTTTTCCATTCCTCTGCCTCTTCCCTTCCTCCTTCCTCAGTAGGTGGGCTCAAGTATCTCCTCTCCCAATAAACACTTAGGTGGTGTGAATTTTTTTCTTTTCCTCCTATATTCTTGTCCTTTTACCCCCAAGTAGGCAGGTGAGAGTTTTCTCTTAACACCATCCTTTGTAAACAGACGACTATTCCAATTCTCCTTCATGATGTTGCTTGTTCATGGGGATCTGGTTGTTCATAATGTAACAGAAATACATGGAATATGGCGCCATGTGCACAAGGGTCCATTCTGAGCTTTGGAGGCACTTTCTGTCTCCCGTGAACCTCAGTCTAACTCAGTTCCTGCGAGCACCTGTGGGAGCAGAGGCCCTGGCCCACCTTGCGCGGGTGATGGGCAAGCTTCCCCAGCACACAGACGTGCTTTTCTCACCGCCTTTGTGTCTTCTTTTGCAGAGTCCAACTTAGGTTTGGAAATCAGCATTCACTGTCCATGTCACACCTTTCAGCCCAATGGAGATATCCTGGAAAACATTCATGAGGTGATGGAAATCAAATTCAAAGGTAAAAAAATGAACATGTGTGGTAGGATGGGGGGGAGTTAATGGGACAGGCCAGAAGATGAGACCCCTACCAGACCCCAAGAAAAGGAGCTGTGCTCCACCATGGGAAAGGCAAACTATTTTGCACTTGAGCAATTTTGCTTTGCCCCAAAAGCAATGAGCTTGACTTCCAGCTCATAGCTCTAGAGGAGCATTAGCATCTGGAAGACAACATGATGCTGGCCAGAGCGGTGGGGTCACGTAGGCGAGCTGGTCATCCTCTCTGGGCCCTGTGAAATGGGGATGAGGATACAATTAAATAACGAATGTAAAACACGGTACCAGAAATGCTCAAACAAATAAGAGTTGTCTTCCTCTTCCCTAAAAGAAATTGACTTAGGTGGCCCTGAACATGAGTGCCCTGACTACTGAACTTTCCAGATGTTGCAGGGCCTGCCTGATCCTTGCCCAGGAGTCACCTGGATTTGGATGATTGGTTCGAGGCTCAGAGTGTGTGTCCACGGTGTTTGCATGGAGATGGTGAAGTAATTGGGAGTCATTCCTGGTTTTCCAGTATATTTCCAAGGAATTCAGCTTTGATGATCTGGAGTTGAGGAAAGTTCTCTTTTCCTTTCGTATTCCCAGTTTGGGTAACTAAGGGACGCCTGAGGTCAGAGGCTTGTCTGGGAAAAGGTGCAGCCCTCTCTTGGCTCTCTGTCTTAGGCAGTCCTCTTACCCTCATGGGCTCTATTTCAGAGCCTTTTTAAAATTTTTTAAAATTCTTTTTTATTTTTTGAGACAGAGTCTTGCTCTGTTGCCCACACTAGAGTGCCATGGCATCAGCCTAGCTCACAGCAACCTCAAACTGCTGGGCTCATGTGATCCTACTGCCTCAGCCTCCTGAGTAGCTGGGACTACTGGCGCGCACCACCATGCCCGGCTAATTTTTTTTTTTTCTATTTTTAGTAGAGACGGGGTCTTGCTCTTGCTCAGGCTGGTCTCGAACTCCCGAGCTCAAGCTCAAGCGATCCTCCCACCTTGGCCTCCCAGAGTGCTAGGATTACAGATGTGAGCCACTGACTGGCCCAGAGCCTTTTTTTTAAAAGCCAAGGATTTGACATCCTAATCACAGAACCTTAGAGCTCAGGAGACCTTCAGAATCCTTAGCTATAGGCTAGGTTAGGATAAAACCTTCCCACTTCAGCGAATACTTAATCTCATTCATAAAAATTCTCAGAAAAGGGAATTTGAGATCCAGGTCTCCTGTTTCTCTCACAGACCTAGTGCCCCCTTCTTGAGATCCAAGTCCCCCCTGTAGCTAAGTACATTAACTCCTCACA
The DNA here is from genome assembly GCF_000956105.1 of Propithecus coquereli. Classification (NCBI taxonomy): domain Eukaryota; kingdom Metazoa; phylum Chordata; class Mammalia; order Primates; family Indriidae; genus Propithecus; species Propithecus coquereli. The sequence goes on along the minus strand of NW_012150840.1, from coordinate 15,908,255 downwards.
TTCCTGTCCTAGGTGGAGGTGGACGGCAGCTGGCAGCTGTCCCTTGTGAAATCCAGCTCTGTTTAGTTGAGCTTCTCTGATTCGGTCCTCAGTCTTTCCCTTTCAGATGAAATCAGTTCAGATGAATTCAGGTTTCCTTTCCAGAGCTCGTTTGCTAAGCTATTTGTCATTTGCTTCATTATCTTGTCTGAATTTTATAGTGATAACACTTTAAAAACTGTAAGTGCAATGTGAATGTTATTCAGTTTTTTTTTAGAGACAGAGTCTTGCGCTGTTGCCCAGGCTGGAGTGCAGGGGTGTCGTCATAGCTCACGGCAGTCTCCTGGGCTCACGCGATGCTCCTGCCTCGGCCTCCCAGTAGAGTTTGTTTCTTTGGCTCCCCTTCAGGCTGTCTTAAATTGTGATACCTTAAATTATCAGTAGGACTTCTGCAGTATTTTGACCAATTCAAGTTGTAAGAGGAAACTCACACCCCAAGGTTCTAAGCCTAGAATCTAAACTGACAACCCAAAGGTATGTGTTAGGTACCCGCCTGGTGATGATGCTTCATGGACCTATGAAGATTCCCAGGGAGCATCTCAGGTAGGGCTTTCTGCCCCTTGGAAGATTTCCCCGCAGGAGTCCTGAGGGGATCGGAATGTGGGCCTCTTTCAGGGGTGTCCTTACGACGATGATAAGTTCTTTCTGTGCTGGTTCCCCTCCGCCCCCAGTCTTCCCTTCCTGCAGCTGGACGTTGGAATGAAGCCGGACTTGCCCCTGACGCCTTCCTCATGGACTGCGCCGCCCTCCTGCTGGGCAGTGATAGGAGGGGATGAGGAGCCTCCGAGGGCTCTGCTTCCCTTAGGAGGTTGTCGCCTTCCTTCCCTTCTGCAGGTGTGGACAACGAGGACGATCATGGCCGTGGAGACCTGGGACGCCTCAAGAAGCAGAAGGACCACCACAGCCCTCATCTCATCCTGATGATGATCCCCCCGCACCGGCTCGACGGCCCGGGCCAGGGGGGTCAGAGGAAGAAGCGGGCCCTGGACACCAACTACTGCTTCCGGTGAGCCTGGGCCCCCCAGGAACCGTTAGCTACCTGTATCTGCTGTGGGTCAGGCCCCAGACCTGAGCCACACTCAACAGAAGGTCCCTGATGCTATTCACAAACATCTCCAGGAAGGAAGATTGAAAATCTTACAGATCTCTTTCTGTTTCCCTGGGAGGCCCACTGTTTTCCTGCAGCCCAGCCCTGGACGGGCTTGGATGAAATGAATGAGGAAAACTCTGTGAGCAGGAGAGTGTTGCTCAAATAGTTTGGATTGGAGATGCTTGGCTGAATCTTTCCATGGTTTTCATGTTTTATGGACTTGTAGGGTGTGTGTGTGTGTGTGTGTGTGTGTGTGTGTGTGTGTGAGAGAGAGAGAGAGAGAGAGAGAGAGAGAGAGAGAGAGAGAGAAAGAGAGAGAAATTAATGCAGGACTTTTCACTAAAGAAGTGCTCAGTTCGCTGTGAAGGGTCCCAGGATGCTACCAGATGGGGGAAAAGAGTACAGTTTCCATTTGCAGGGGAAATCTGAGCTAGAGAACTTAACTAACCCAGAAATAATTGGGTAGGCATGATACAGGGATAGAAAAGACACAGTTTCCTCCCTTATTTAGGAGCAATTTCAGTGCTCATGTATAAGGGAGAGGATGATAAAGCATTTGTACCAATGACTAAAAGGTAGAAATGATCACATCCCTGAGAGGCTTTGAAGGATTAAGCGCTTTTAAGAACTGGGAGCAAGGAGTTCATCCGTGGACACGGGCTTCAGAAGGGTGTGGGATTTGAGCAGAGGCTCCGAGGATGAGTGAGGTTTGGGATGTGGAGCTCCAGGAGGAGAAGCGCTTTGGGTAAAGGAAGGAGCACGTGCGGGTCACTGTGGCCGGGAGGACGCCTGAATGGAGCTGGGGAGAATGAACTGGGAAGTCTTCAATCTGGACACCATGTCCTATGAGGACTAAACCGGGGATGTCGAGCTTAGGGGGTGGAAGGTGCAGGAGAGGCAGTGTCGCCGCCGCCCGCTGTCTGCAGGCTGGCGGGGCGATTTGTTCTGTGTCTGTCAGTTAGGAATGAATGCTCTTGGCTGCACGTGACACTGTCTTAAACCGCGGGGGATTTCTGGTTCACACGAGGCCTGTAGCAGCATGCTCAGGGTTGGTTGGCTGCTTAATTATACCACTGAGGTCATAGGCTTTCTCGCTCTCCAGCCTGACATGCTTAGTATGTTGGCTTTTGGTCACAAGTGATGGCAAGAGCTCCAGGTGTCTTGCCCATGTTTAAAACAAGAAGAAGGGGTGAGGAGAAGAGCCAGCAGCTTTCTTCTTCCATCTGTTACTTTTATAAGTGATCAAAATAGCTTTGCCAGAGCTTGCCCACACCGCCTGCATAGTGCTGTTTATCTTATTGGTCATTTATTATTGGGTCACCCCTACCTGCAAGGGAAGCCAAGGGCATGAATATCTGGTGTTCCAGACCCTGTCATGGGAAGTAGCAAGGGAGAAGGGCGTTAGAAATGGTTGCTGAGTAGATAACCAATAGTGTCTGCTGTGGTTCACCCACAAGAAGCCAGATTTTAGCCAGTAGCTGCCTTTGTAAGTAGCAAGTTACAAGCTCAGCAGATCTTGAAACAGAAGCTAGATGCCTACTTGGCAAAGCGTATTGCCAAATGGATTTCTGCAGGCAACAGAATTGAAGAGGCCTGATAATCCCATTTGGGTGATCTGGGAATCATGGTTCTAATAAGAGGATATGCCTTGCTTGGTTAAATGGCCTCTAGATTCAGTCTAAGCAGTCATCTACGGTGGTACACAAGCTGCATAAGCTTTGAGTTTCTTTCTGGTTGGGTGCACATTAGGAACCAACCTCAAGAGAGCCGAGCTGGCTGATAACAGTAGTGCTGTGTGTGTGGCACTTTGTCTCTGTTTTGATTTGTGATGTGAAAGGGGGCAGGGCCACCTTTGCCTCTTTGCTCTTCCTCCTGCAGCATCTGTATCCGCTTACTGCATCCCTGGGATCCTGGTCTTCACTGTAGGAAAACGCCTTTCTGGTTTCTTCAGCCCCCTGCCCTTGAACATGGGATTCCATTAATTACAGCCACCTCCTATGCTGGCATAGAAGGACTCCAAGGGGAAATATGAGGGCCTTTGTCAAGTTTCTTTTATTGGTGGTGTCCTTTTTAAGTTGATTTTCTATAAATGTTTTCATTGTAGCAACTTGGAGGAGAACTGCTGTGTGCGCCCCCTCTACATTGACTTCCGGCAGGATCTGGGCTGGAAATGGGTCCATGAACCTAAGGGCTACTACGCCAACTTCTGCTCAGGCCCTTGCCCATACCTCCGCAGCGCGGACACAACCCACAGCACGGTAGGCAGCCGGGCTCATGCCATCTGGGGTGACGGGGCAGAGCCGACCAGGCCACTGGTTAAAAAGAACGCCACGAAGGACCGAATGGTGAATGAGCAAATGATGTTCTGGGGTGCATAAAATCCCTCTCATAAAGGTTCAGATCTTGGCACCCTGATGCATTTCTACTTGGTCACATTCTGCCCTTTTAAAGTCCTACCATGGTTTCAAGCAGATTTTTAATTTGCTTTGTCTAAAGATTTTTGTACCATGGAAACTAATTATCATATACCAGCCTGTATGTCAGAGATGTGTGCACATGGTTGGCAAGGAACGTTGGGGTAGAAAGGCTTCTCCCATTAGTTAAAGAACTCTGATCATTCCAGCCTCTCGAATGTAGAAAACTTATCCTGAAAGACAATGAAAAGCTTGTAGAAGCAGCTAATACGAAACACTGGAAAAATGTTTCATGAAACACTTTCATGAAAGTGAGAGAGAAGAGAGTCCACAACCTCTGAAAGTAGCTTGTCTTTCCCTCAAGGGGAATCAAAAATAGGGCAGTAATTTGTGAAGCATGTTTCCTTGTACTCATTATTACTGCATCCTGTCTGGGGCCCTGCACCCTGGCACTCACTAAATGGCCCAAGGCAATGTTGAGAACATTTCTCACCAAAGTGATCAGTTACAGCTAGGAAGACCAATATAGGAGTTGTTTTCTTAACAGCCAGGAGAATTTCATTATCAATTTAAAGCTCCCCAATAACTGTGACATGTTTCAACTGATAACCCTCAAACAAGTGCAGATGTTCTGCATTCTGTCATTGTGGATGAATAGTAACTCGTCACTCAACCAAACTGTGTTCCAACAGTTCCTCTTAAATAGCATCAGTGGCCATTCTACCACTTGCTAAGTCTCTAGGGCAGCCCCTAGAACTTGTAGCATTCTTGGGCTCCAGGCCTGAGGCTTGGCTTTCCGACCTCTAAATAAACGATCTGTCCCTCCCCAGGTGCTGGGACTGTACAACACCCTGAACCCTGAAGCATCTGCCTCGCCTTGCTGCGTGCCCCAGGACTTGGAGCCCCTGACCATCCTGTACTATGTCGGGAGGACCCCTAAGGTGGAACAGCTCTCCAACATGGTGGTGAAGTCTTGTAAGTGTAGCTGAGACCCGCCCGCGACAGAGAGAGAGGAGAGAGAACTGCCGTGCCTGACTGCCCGCTCCTCGGGAAACAAAAGCAACAGACCTCACCTAGAGGCCCGGAGCCCACAACCTGCGGCTCCAGGCAAATGGCTGAGATGGAGGTTTCCTTCTGGAACATTTCTCTTTCTTGCTGGCTCTGAGAATCACTGTGGTAAAGAAAGTGTGTGTTGGGTTAGGGGAAGGCCGAACTCTTCAGAACACAGATTTTCTGTGATGAGACAGAGGTGGTGGGGATAGAGGAAGGGGGATGGCAAGTCGATGTGTCGTGTGGCGATGGGATTTGGGCTACCCTGGGGAGGAGGAAGGGCAGAGAATGGCCGGGTCGGGGCCAGACTGGAAGACACTTCGATCTGAGGTCAGATTTGCACATTGCTGTACCACGTTTGCTCTAGGGAATCTGGATTATGTTATACAAAGCAAGCATTTTTTTTTTCCAGAAAGGTTACCAAGATAAAGTCCCAGAATTGTATCTCGTGCTACCTGCAATTACGGGCAAATCTTGTTATTTTTGCAAATTGTCCTCTCTACATCAATTAGCAGTATGGGTCACCACAGGGAGAAAATCCAGGTAATGTGGTTCACTGGCCATCAACTATACTAGGCCTTATGGATATGCTGAACTCAGAAGCAAAGAGTGAGAATTAACCCCCTCCTGTCTGCCCTCTGGGTCCCTCCTCTCGCCTTCTTCCTGGATCTTATTTCCCCTGGACATTTGGCTAGACGCCTTCCGGGTCAGGGTGCACATGTCTGGATTGTGGGTCCATGCAGCCTCGGGGCATTATGTGTTCTCCCTCCCCCCGAGACCCTGTGTTCATGTGGTGTTCCTGGAAGCAGGTGCTACAATACGTGAGGCATCCGGGGAAGCTGCACGTATGCCACGCAAGACTTGGCCCAGATGCACAGACTGAGGGATGAAGACAAATACAAATATTACTCTCAAAATCTTTGTATAAATAAATATTTTTGGGGAATCTTGGATGATTTCATCTTCTGGAAGATTGTTTCTAGAACAGTAAAAGCCTTATTCTAAGGTGTACGTCTGACTGGATAAATATCCTTAATTACCCTTTTCTTAATCCCATGTCCACGTGTACTCATCAGAGACACCTGGGACGTGGGGCAGAGAATCTCTCAGTCGTCACATATGTTGTTTGGAGTGAATGTCCTACCCAGAGGGCGCACTGCTGACTTCTGCCGTCTGAGAAGGCTGTGCTCGTGCCCCCTCCCTTCTCGCAGGGTACATTATTCTCAGACACACAGAAGCAGCGGCTCCGATTTGCAGGAGTATATGAATTTAATCTCCGGATAACGTGGCCATAATCCCTTGGTGTGAACTCTTGCATTGGAAATGTGGTTTGTACATTAACTATAAATTAGCAACAGCACACCATTTTTGAAAATCTCATCCCACCTCCTGTATCAATGGAGAATTAGAGAAATGGTGGCAAATGGCCTAAGAATATGAGGCTAATTCTATTATCAGGTTAAGCCTAACAGAGCTAACCAGGAACCCCTTTCCAGACTGTGTGTCTCTTATCAGGGATTTGGGAGCGGGTAAGAAAAACACAGTCCCATAGTTCTCTTGTGAGCCCATGATCCCAGAGCAATGCAGAATTCCACTGGGGTATGAAGTCCACCCAGGGCCATCTGTAATGAGTGAGCACAGAGCAAGGGGCCGCTTAGCAGCTCCTGAGAGACGTGCCCTGCTAGTGAGGGCACTTTACCATTGGTAAAAAAAAAGTCTATCTGAAGGTAAAATTTACAGGCTGAAGGATGTGTATGGTGTGTTCGTGCCTGTGTGTGTGTGCGCGTGCACGCACGCATGTATAGGTATGTGCGTACCTTATTCTTCTGGTGTTCTCCAAGTCTCCAAGACTCTTCTGAGTTTGGTCAGCAATGCCCAGCCCACGCTAAGGGCTTCTTGCTCAGTGTTCATCCGTGCGGCACCCATTTACCTCTACTGTCCTTTAGCAGCTACGTCCTTGTTCTGAAATCCTGGCTGGTGGGATCGTGCTCCGTCTTGCCCTCAGAGGCACTGGGCATAGACAGGGATGCAGAACGCTTGGCATGTCAGCCTGGCTGTTTCTCTCCCTGGGTCAGAGTCTATCGCTTGTGGCAGCCATTCTCAAATTGCACTGGGCATGAGAATCACCCTTTAAAATGTATGATTTTAGGCCGGGTGTGCGGTGGCTCACGCCTGTAATCCTAGCACTCTGGGAGGCCGAGGTGGGCGGATTGTTTGAGCTCAGGAGTTCGAAAGCAGCCTGAGCAAGAGCGAGACCCCGTCTCTACTAAAAATAGAAAGAAATTAATCGGACAACTAAAAATATATGGAAAAAATTAGCCGGGCATTGTGGCGCATGCCTGTAGTCCCAGCTACTCAGGAGGCTGAGGCAGGAGGATTGCTTGAGCCCAGGAGTTTGAGGTTGCTGTGAGCTAGGCTGATACCACGGCACTCTAGCCCGGGCAACACAGTGAGACTCTGTCTCAAAAAAAAAAAAAAAAAAGTAAGATTTTAGGCTGCAGCTCTAGAGATAACTTTAGGATTGGGGTGCAGTCCAGGTTGCCTAATAACTAACTACATTTTGAGAAGCACTGCATTATATCTGGTATCACCAGCTCCTACATGAGGCTTCAATAAGGAAGAGGGAAATAATTTTTCTGGCCCTAGCCTAAACCTCCCTTTTATCTAATTTCACTAAAACATTGACCTGTGGTTCATCCTAATGAACCAAGGCAACTAGATGTGTTTCCTGAAGCATCCCAAAGAAAACAGAACACACTGTGATTCCAAATGTTTTTATGTCAGAGCTCTACTCTTCGGTGAAGCAGCAGATATGAATATGGACAGGGGTCTGGAGTCCAGCCTTCCCATTCCACACCAGTGACAGGCACCACAGAAATTTGAACCATTGTCTGTCCATCTTCAAAAATACATACTTGTTTTTGGGGAGAGTAAAGAGTGACACTGGAAATGTCACCTCTGTTGGGAGGAGAGCTCACATGATCTGTCTGGTTTATTGCCAAGAAAAGTCCAGTACAAGTAAAAATGACTTGAAAGTTCTTGGATACATGAAGGGAGAGATCTGGAGTCTTAGCGCCTGATCAGCACATGGTGAAAGCAGTAAGAAATTAGCTGGAGGATTTCATTTTGATTGGTTACCTAGAGCAATTCTAAGCACTATTGTTGGTCTGAAAGTTCTTTCACTGGGCTCATACCCTCTTATCCTTTTTCATAAGATTCATGTGGAATGAGGAATTCTAATGTGTCTCCTAATTAACTCACAACCAAGTAAGTACACAGTTAAGATGGTCCTCAAACTACTATCTAGAAAAGTCTTAGGAACATCTGGAATACATTCTCGCTTCTCTCCTGCAACCAATAGACCTCATCCTTCACAAGAAAACAGAATGCTTCAATGTGCCCAAACCTTTGTTTGCATTCACTAAGAAGGCAACAAAGTCCTTTTTCTGCCTTTTTGGGTGTCATTTTTCTCTTGGGATTTCAATGCTGAGTTTACAGGACCTTGTAGAAGCCTCAGACTCTGGATTCTCCCCCAGTAACTCCCTAGGGCAGCTAAGTGAATCCTTCAGTGGGCTCTGCGGCCCGACTTACAACCTTTTCTCCAGCAGAAGCCAGAGCGAGGACCTAGGAAAGGTGAGCACGCAGGAGAGCTGAGGGTCCAGGGGAGCGCGTGGGGCTGTGCTGCATCGCTCAGATGCTGCTGGGTGAGCAGTGTGCAGATGGTGCAGAGTCACTTGCTGCTGGAGGACCGCACTGTGGGCGAGCCTGCCTGCTGAGGGCTGGAATGGAGATGGAAAGGAACGCACACACCGGCTTCCCAGGTGCAGGCGCTGCCCTCGGCCCCACCGTCTGCTAAAACAAAATGTAAAAACATGTCTTTATAGCTCCTATTTCTAAAATGAAGTTTAAAAAATTGCCCAGCAATAAAGTAAAATGAAAAGTTGGTTCCACTTCAGTCTTGTTTGTGAATACTGATTTTTTGGGAAATTAGTAAATGGAAAAAAAGAAAATAGAAATAGAATTACTTTATTAATCTTAGAAATCAGTAATTTGAAAGGGTACCTTTACCCTGGCTCATGTTAGCAGTAGCACACCGACTGGTCTCCTCTCTCTGGGAGACTTGTGATGTATGCTCTTCCCTCCCCCCAGACCCTCTTAAAAGGGAAGAGCAACTTTGGTAGATAATGATGCTGGGATTTCAAGCTTGTACAAAGACAATATTGCTGAATACTGCAATCTGGAAAAGAAGAGGAAGCAAAATGCAAATAGCCAAAGAGCCTCTTTTATATCATCTCTGTGCAGTAGCAGGAAAGGGACAGAGAAGACCTAGGCAGGTTGGGGGTGGGGTGAAGGGAAGGTAAAAGATACACGTGTGCTCTGATGGGTTAATAACGCAGCAGCTGAATGTCCCCACTTCCGAGTTCCATCAAAAGCCAAAGGATCTATTTTCCTGTTGTACCAGTAAAAGTCTGGATTGGCTGATTGGCAACCATCTCCTGCCACTTCTGCTTGAAGGCTTTGGGGACTCTGAGGCAGCAAAAACATACTACGAACCCCCGTGCAGTGCTGGTGGATGCTTCACCCTCAGTCACGCATCCAGCAGTGGCGAATAGGTTCTTCCTCCATGTGTTTGTGGTTCATCTTTTAGTGTGAGCAGGATCTGAAAAAGAGAAAGTCAACCACTAAGTGACTAAACTGAGAGCGTGTGGTTTTACTTACAGCACTGTCTGGTGTTTTAAACATCACTGAAGAATAAAGAACTGGTGGCCCAAATAAATGAGGTTCACCTCCAAGTACAAAGCTCTTAATGTTACCCACTTTTGTTAGAAACCTTTCTAAAACACTCCTGTTCTACTGCTGCTTTTTTTGTGTAGTTCTCTTAGTTTCCTTTTTTCTTTTTCTTGGATAAAAACATTTTATCTCTTTCGCTTCTCAAATAGAAGATGCTAAATATGTTCATCTTTTCTAGAAACTCAGGGTCAGCATTATCAGCATTTTTAAATCGCAAGGAAAAACTGTTCATTGTATGCTTCTGAGTTTTCCTAAATCTTCCCTCAATGTCAGGTTGTCAGATGATACTTTGCCTTCTGCCCAACCCTTGTATCCCCAGAGTGTATACCTACATACCCACCACCCAAGTTAAGGAAAGGAACATTACCCTGAATGCCTGGTAGACCCTCCCGATTCTTTCCCATTCTCACTATCCTGAATTTTGCATTTATCCTTCTCTTGTTTGCTTTTTAAAAATGGGTGTATTACATATACCCCTAAATAATACATTGTTTAGTTTTATGTGGTTTTGAATGTTATAGTGCTCCCGTGAGTTTCTTTAGGAATGCACTCAGGAGGGGAACTGCTGGGTGGGAAGTGCTTGCATCTTCAACTCTCCAGTGCCATCTTACCTTGCACAGTGGCTGCACAATTCGCACTCCTCTGGCAGTGGAGGAACTGCCCCTGCTTCTCCACATCCTCTATGTGGGGAGAAGTGGTATTGCCTGAGTTTAACATTTTTTTGCGCATACAATGGTATCCCACTGTGGTTTTAATTAGCATTTTTCCAATTAGGAATGAGGTTGAGCATCTTTTGCAGTATCTGTTGTGCATACATGTTTCTTCTTCTGTGAAATGCGTGGAATGCCTTTGCTTACTTTCCTGTTGAGCTGTTTATTGATTTTTTAAAAACAGTTTTATTGAGATATAATTCACACATCATACAATTCACTCCTTTAATATGTACAATTCAATGGCTTTTAGTATATTCAGAGTTGTGCATCCACCACCACCACAATCAATTTTAACTTTTTTTTTTTTT
>NW_012150840.1:15895623-15896395 GCF_000956105.1 Propithecus coquereli | reverse complement strand
AAAACAAAACACTTTTTTAAAATAAAAAACTTCAAATATATACACAAGCACAAAAATAGTATATAATGCACTTCCATGTTCCCATCATCTAGCTTCGATAATTATCAACATTCTACCATTTGTTTCATCTCTCTCTTCATGTTTTTTTCCTGGAGTACTTTCAAAGCAAACCCAAGAAAATATATCATTTCACTCATAAATATTTCAGAATATATCTCTAATGGATAAGGACTAAAGGAAAAAAACCCCACAGTATCTTTATGGTATCTTAATTCTTAATTTTAACAAAGTCAAACTTGTCAATTTTTACCTTTACGGTCTGCACTTTTTGGGCCTAATTTAAAAAATCCTTTCCTTACACTGTGGTCATAATGATACTGTACTATAATGTCTTCTAAAAGATTTACACTTTTGCTTTTCATATTTTAAGTCTTTAATCCAACCTGCAATTGTGTACGGTGTGAAGCACATATGTAATTTCATTTTTTTCCCATACAATAATTTCCTAACATTATTTATTGGAAAGTCTGTCCTTTCCTCCTGTAACTGCAATGCCTCTTGGTCATGAATTGTTTCCTACACACAGGAGACCAGTTTTAGCTTTCTCTGTTTTGTGTCAACGCCACAATCTCTTAAGTACTTTAGCTTGATGATAATTCTTTTTTTTTTTTCTTTTATTTCAGCATATTATTGGGGGTACAGATGTTTAGGTTACATATATTGCCCTTGGTCCCCCCCGCCAAGTCCGAGTTTCAAATATGTCCATCCTTCG
>NW_012150840.1:15881582-15894071 GCF_000956105.1 Propithecus coquereli | reverse complement strand
GTGATTTTTAATCCATGAACATGTAGGTCTCTCCATTAATTTTTTAAAGTGTCTCTCAATAGGTTTTATATATATATTTTAGTAATAGGTCTTAAGTATCTTTTATTAGATTTATTCCTAGGTGTATGTTTTGATGCTCTGTAAAGGGTATCTTTTCTGTAATCACATGCTTTCCCTGTTCTTTGAATTACATTCAACAGAAATGTAATTCATTTTAGAAAACTCTCTTAAAAGAAAGTTAATTTATTTGAACATTCCTTTTGGGTTTCTTATCAAATACATTCTATATTATCTGAGAAGAATGTCAATTTGTTTCTTTCTTTCTGATCCATATGTCATTTCCTTTCTTATTTTACTTTACTGGCTAGGATTTCCCACCACAACACTGAATAGAAGTGATGGTGGGCACCCTTGTCTCGCTCCCCATTTTAAAGGCACTGAATGCTTTCAAAGTTTTCCAATTAAAAGTATGATGTTTACTGTTGGATTTTGTAGAAATACTTTATTATTAGGTAGTGAAAGTTTCCTTCTATTTTAGGCATTTTTTTAAGTCATGAGGATACTGAATTTTATCAAATGCTCATTCTGTATCCATTGAGAGAAGCATATGATTTTTTCCCCCTTTAATCTGTTACTGCAGTAAATTACATTAGCTAATTTTTTAATATTAAACTCTGGGATAAATCTAACTTGGTCATGATATATTGTTTTTTTTAAAAAAAACATTACTGGATTCAATTCGCTAATGTTTTGTGTTTTGTTTGGAATTTTTACATTTTCATCCATGATTAAGAATGTCTTGTAAATTTAGAACTTTTATTTGGACTGTCCTTGTCAGGTTTTGATATTAAGATAAGGGATTTCAAAGTGTTCCCTCTTTTCCTATACTCTGGGGTAGTTTGTACATTGGAATATTTGTTCCTGGAATGTGGTCAGACTCACTAGTAAACCCTAAAAGTTCGGTGTATTTGTGGGAAGATTTTTGTTCTTGATTCAGTTTTCTTAATAATTAAAGGAATATTTGGATTTTATATTTCTTCTTGAGTAAATTTTTATAATAGGAAACTGTATCCATCTCACCAAAGTTCTAAAAATGTATCAGTATAAAGTTATTCATAATATCTTCCTACAATCTGTTTAATCTCCGAAGCATGTATAATAATGTCTCTGTTCATTCCTCTCAACTGTTTATTTTCTATTTTATTAATTTCCTGTCTTATCTTTATTATTATTTATTTTCTTTTACTTGTTATTTTCTTTGGATTTATTTTGTTGTTCTTTTTTTAACTTCTTAAGCCAGATACTTAGCACATTAACTTTCAGCCGCTCCCCTTCCCTCGCTGTAATACCTTTAGGTATTACCGTAGGTTTCTGGTACTAGATAACATTTTCTAATTGTATTATGATTTTTTTGAGGAGTTAACTCTTTCTTAATTTCAAAATATCTGAGGATTTCCCAGGTATCTTTCTGTTAGTGCTTTCTGGTCAGGGAACATGGTGCTTGAAATGTGATTTAAGGTCTAGCACATAGTTTCTGTAACTACCCTGGGATGCTTGCAAAGAACATGCATTCTGCAGTTATTTAAGGTGATGTTTTATACATGTCTATTAGATCAAGCCTGTTAATTGAGTGGTTCAAATGTTCTAAAACATTACTAATTTCCAGACCGTTTGATCTATCAATTACTGAGGTACATTAAAACACTGCACTATAAAGGTGGATTTATCTATTTCTCTTTGTGGTTCTGTTAATTTTCTGTCCAACATACTTTTCATAAATATGCATCTTATTTATTAAATTAAAAAAGATTAAATATATTAGTTAAAATAAATCAACAAGAAAAGGTTGAATACTTTCCTGGTGAACCTTCAGCCATAATGTAAGGACTCTATTTATTGATATGCTTCTTGCCTGAAAAATCTATTTTGTCTGGTAAATATAGCTACATCAGCTTTCTTCTGGTTGATATTGCCCTGGTACATCTTTTTCCAACCTTTTTCTTTCATCCTTTTTATATGTTTATGTTTAAGATTGTCTTGTTTAATAGATTAAAAGTGGATTTTTAAAAACCCAGGCCTACTGCAGAATATATACGCCTGGTTGGCCATTTTCCCTTACCTCCATGCTTCCACCTTGTCCTTGCCTGATGTAGCAGCCACCCATTCAATCCTATTTTTCAAATCTGCTTGGTCATAATTTTAATGTCTTGATTTTACTCATGTTTTTACTCCCTTCTTTAATTTCTCTAAATATGAGAAAATTTATTTTGCATTATTTGATAATTTCAGTATCTTAGTCTTTGCAGGTCTAATACTGTTATGTGTTGTTTTTGCTGGTTTTTGCTCATGATGCCTCATTTCCTCATTTATTTTGTGATTTTAAACTGTGATCTCACATTTCTTAAAACTTTACCTGTGAGAATTATTTGAGCTTTGGGTTAAGGGAGGATTCTTCCAGATTAAATATGCATTTGATTACATTAGCTGCCTGGGGCCACCACCAGCTTAGGACCACCTTAAACTAAATTTTCAATCTTAAATTTTTCAGGCCACCCAGGGAATGTGAATTCAGGCCCATGCTTATAGGAGGGCCAGCTTGTGGTTATAAATCATCAGGGGAGAGTCCCTACTCCACTCAGCACCAAGGTTCAAGACAGGCAATTTCTTTCAGTGCCTCTGTGGGTGAAGGAAGGGTGAGAGGGAGGGCTTATTTTTGGTTGACTTTATATGGAGCATATTGCCAGCTCTTTGGGGTCCTCTCTTTATGTGAAGGGTTTCCAGCCGGACTCCTCACCTTGGGATTTGCCTGTTACCCCTTACACCCTGCTGTAATTCTGGTCCAGAGCCACTTTAATCCCCACCCTGCCTGGTGACCCAGTGATGATGTCGTAAGAGTAGGACACATATATAAAACAATGTTACTGCATTTTTCCCTCACTGCCTCTGTGGCCATGATCACAGCCTGGCTCCTTTTAGAAGGACTTTAAAATACAAGCCATTGAAGTTAACTTCTCTTCATTTTTGCTTTGATGTCCTGGTCTGGAAATTATTACTATTTTTTTTTTTTTTGGTCAAATGTCTATGGTTAATACTGTCTATTTATACACTCACTTGGCATTTATCAAATAAATGAAATTACACCTTATTTCATTAGTTCTATAGTCAACAAGCAACACAAACATAAAATATATTCAAAATTGCCCTTAAGAATCTTAAAGCACCTGTAAAATACATTATGCCAGTTTGGCAACCATCAGGGAGTCCAACAAACCCAGTTTCCCTTTCAGCCTGCTGTTCTTCCGTTAGCACCTGACTAAAGTGACTGGCTTGTGTTTAGGGCCACGGAGAAAGAAAATATTTTTAGGCATTGTGATCAACATTTGCCCAGGTGAACTACACTACGAGAATCACCCAGGAATGGAGAACTACCGAAGCAAGAGCAGCTTCACCTTTTATGCCCACTTGGAAGCCTGTTTCCTGAGAGGAACGGTGGATAGACTCTGCTAAACTATCTAAATCATTATTTCCTTTGCTGTTTAGGGGGACAGAGGGAGGGACTCTGTCTTGTATTTTCCCTGCTACACTCTTTTAAGTGCAGAGACCACATCTTACAATTTTTCACATGATCCAGAGCACCAAGCATTTTGCCATGTAAACATTTACATGGGAGCTGCCTGGTAAATAGTTGATTGACTGATGTGGGAAATATCAATAGCAGTGTTACCCTATGGGGAGCAAAAGACTTCCAACTAACGATACAAACTATGCTTCTGCAAACAACAAAAGGCCTGCTATAAGTGGCAGTCCACACTTCTAGGCCAGTGCCCCTACCACCCATCAGCTGTCTGAAGGTAAGGGATGCGAATTTTCCATGAGATCATCTCACTCAAGGCTTTTCCAGTTCAGAAAAGAGAATTCATCATGACTTCCCTGCCAGCGAAGAAGGCCCAGACCTCAAATGATATGTACATATATAGCCAAAATTATTTTTCTCTGCCCAAGGTCTACAGTGAATAGGAGAGAGAAACTAAAAAAATTAATTTTTAAAATTACCTAAATGCAAAGACTTCTGCCTTTTAGATTTGTCCCTAAGGCCTTTAAAACTGACCAGGGTGGCCCTGGTAGTCTCTTCTGGCAACATTCTGATTTGATAAGGAAGTGAATGAATCAATTTATTTATATCCTGAGTGACAGCAGTAGCAAGGGACAGCTGGTGAGCGTGGGCCAACCTGCCGCCCCTCACCTTCCAGGGCACAGCTCCAGTATGCAGGAATGAGCAACACAGGCAAAAGAGCATCAGATCCATTTCATGAAACCCTGTCTGGGTGACACAAAGGCGCCGGGCACAGCTGCAAGGGGATTGTGCAGAGCATAGGCAGCTCCTGCGTAACCGTAATACAGCCACAAGAGACCAGGGAGCTGTGGCCACAGCAGCACCACCAGGCCCTCGTGCCCTCCCAGAAATCCTTTCTGATTTCTAATGAGCAATGCAGGCACCCGGTTCAATTCAGATGTTAAGAGCAACAGGAGCTCAAATGTCCATCTATGGGGGAAGATTTACTTTCTACTTACAAATGAGTTAATAATTTTAATAAAATGCTATTTTAAGGAATTCTACCGTAAAGAACTAAAGTAATTTACATAAGACTAAGGCTTCTTCTGAGAAAAATACATGTAACTCATTTCTGAAAATACATTTAACCATTACAAACTGGTAAAAAAATCATGTTCCCCTTATTCTCATTCATTTTCATATTACAACAAACCAGTCAGATGGATATGATAAAATGACATCATGGCATAGAGCTGTGGTCCCCAACCCCTAGCTGTGGACCTGTACTGGTACATGGCCTGTCAGGAACCTGGCCCCAAAACAGGAGGTAAGAGGCAGGTGAGCAAACGAAGCTTCATCTGTATTTACAGCTGCTCCCCATTGCTCGCATCACTGCCTGAGCTCCGCCTCCTGTCAGATCAGCTGCGGCATCAGATTCTCATAGGAGTGTGAGCCCTACTGTAAACTGCGCATGCGAGGGATCTAGGTTGCGTACTCCTTGTGAGGATCTAATGCCTGATGATCTGAGGTGGAGCTGAGGCGGCGATGCTAGCGCTGGGGAGCGGCTGCAAATACAGATCATCATTAGCAGAGAGGTTTGGCTACACAATAAATGTAATGTGCTTGAATCATCCCAAAACCTTCCCTCTCCCCCACCCGTCTGTGGAAAAATTATCTTCCATGAAATCAGTCCCTGGTGTCAAAAACGTTGGGGACTTCTGGAGAGATATAAATCTCTGAATGACTTTTAAACGTCATACAGTAAAAAGTGTTTCTTTTTGTACTACATTTAGATTGTGAGTATCCTAAGGGAAGGCCAGTTAACATGTCTTTTTTTTGACAGAACAGTTTTTGGCATAAGGATACTTAGTAACTACCCTTTTAAGAAAATTTAAAAATTGCAAGGCTGACAGATTAAAGTTCTTGGGATCTAATTCTATGATATACCATGCATGCTAGTTTTGAAGCATAATCTACTTATGTATATCGATTTTTATATAGATATATAAAACCTAAATTTATAAGAAATGACTACATCATTAAAAGGAAAGTGACTTGTTTTATTAAAAATTTCTTTATTTTCTTAAAAAGATTTAATTTCTTTGTAGAGAGCTCTGGTAGTGAAGAGTGGTGGAATAAAACAATGCTATCAATTTTACTCTCATTTCTTCTATTTGTGAGCCTTCCAACCTTTGGGATTTAATAATAATGGGTATTGTTTTCTGTTCACTATAGAAAATTGTTGGTGGGCTTAAGAATGGGTTTTTATATAGCTTTGAGTTCAAAAGAACAGACTGACGTGGGGAGGGGTTTTGTCTGTTCTAGAATAATAATTTCTAGTCTGATAAAAATTCAATCTCATTCCTCCTATAGTAGATGCAGAATTAATGAGCCAAAGAGGGTGCTGGATACCAGTTCTTTGCCTGAATATCATGAGAACAGCAGATTTTCAATTACCTGAGGATGTAAGAAGTAAATGAAGGGGCTCTAGGCCAGTGACTTTCAAACCTTTTTTTGACTGCAACACATAGCAAAAAATACATCTTATATCATCACTGAACACACATATATTAGTATCTTTATCACTTTTAAAGTCCCACAATACTTACTTTTATTATAAATGGACCCTGGTAATTTTCTTTCTATTCCAATCTGCTCCACTGGGGTGAGGGGCAGACAGTGACTGTGACCGGTGGTGTGCTACGAAATGTTTAACTGGCTCTCCGTGGTAAAACAAATGAAAGCCCCAACTTTGTATTGTTGGCTGATTTCGACCATGGGCGAGTTCAAATAACCAACATGAATTTACTGAAGGCAAAGTTAGGAAGGGACACATACCACCAGCTCTCAAGAGCCTGGCTGTGACTCACTAAATTGATCCGATGACCCCCTACTAGGTCATGACCTACAGTTTAACGATCACTGCCCTAGAGTGTAGACAATCAGACTCCTTACTAGTTCACAGGAAGCTGACAGGGGCCACTATATAGTTTCCAGGAGGTATTGAATGAGATCGCATCTGCTAGGGATGACAAGCTTCTGGGGCATCAGAGGGGAACAACTCATGCCTACTCTGTCGTGGGCATCTCTGAGCTACTCTGCCTTCAGCCTCCCCCAAACTGAGGGAAATTAATACATAGCAGTAGTAACCTTAGGAAAAATGCAATCTCTCCGTGCTTCAGTTTCTTCCTCTGTAATATGGGAATAACATCTACGTACTTCACTGGATTGGTGTAAGGGCCAAATAAGATAATCCACATGAAAGCATTCTGAAAATTATAAAGGGCTCTATAGAGTATTCATGTGAAAATGATTGAATTTAACAAAATTTTATTCACGATGAAAAAATCATGTCTTAGCATCTGGGCTCATCAATCATCCCCACCCTGGGTCTCTGAGATTCTGAAATACCCAGTTACCTCTCATGGCTGCCTCCGTGGTCTCCTCCACTGGCTTCTTTTCCTCAGTCCCTTGGACTTTGCTGCTTGTTCTTATACTCTTTTTTCACCTTGGAGAATTTATCGATTCACGGTTTTAACAGGTATCTCTATAGGGATGACTGCTAAACTCTACATCTGGCTCTGGCTTCTCCCTGGCTTTTGAGAAGACCGTTCTAATTTTAATGTTCAGCCATCATCCAAACCTGACTTTGAAAATGCTAACAGTATTGTCTGTCCCATTCATCTGCTAATTCTAATTCTGTAAATGGCACTAGTATTATTGCTGTTACCAAGGTTTAATTTAAAAGCACTTAAAACCACCTCATACCCATTAGGATGGCTACTGTCAAAAAACACAAAATAACAAGTGTTGGTGACGATGTGGAGAAACAGAAACCCTTGTGGACTATTAGTAGGGGTGTAATATGGTACAGCCACTATGGGAAACAGTTCCTCAAAAAATTAAAAAGAAAATTACCACATGATCCAGCAATTCCATTTCAGCATATACACCCCAAAGAAATGAAAGCAACTCAAGTGTCCATCGATGGATGAATAAACAAAATGTACATATACTGGCACATGACTCAATCTTAAAAAAAGGAAATTCTGATGCATGTTACAACACAGAGGAACCTTGAGAACATTATGCTAAGTGAAATAAGCCAGTCACAAAAGGAAAAATACTATAGAGTTCCACTTATATGAGGTACCTGGAGTAGTCAAATTCATAGAGACAAAAAGTAGAATGGTGGTTGCCAGGGGCTGGAGGAAAAGGGGAATGGAGAGTTAGTTACTGATTAATGGATACAGAGTCGCAGCTTTTGCAAGGTGAAAACCACTGTGGAGATGGACAGTGGCGATGGCTGCACAACGTCAACAGACTTAATGCCAGTGAACTGTGCACGTAAAAATGGTTAAAACAGCATTTTGTATTATGTATATTTTATAATTTAAAAAAGATATTCAATAATTATAGATATTGATCCATCACTTATTCTGCTCCAGGCAGTATATGAAGTGCTTACTGAATGCACTGTCTTATTTAACCCCACATTTGCATAGATGCTAAGAAGCTAAGGGTGTAAAGTAGGGGAAATTTGTTTTTGTCCGCCTTGTGACCCTTCACATCTGCTTATGGTTTTAGCCCCTTTCAGTTCCTTGGGAAATTGCTCCCCACTTCCTCTGTTCCAATCAAGTTATTATGGCCAGACTACACATGTTAATCTCATACCTCCTTGCTCATAAAAGTTGGCCAGTGATCCAGACCTGGCCAAAGTCTGAATCCCCTTGGTCACAGCAATTGCTTCAAGAGGTGGTCTTGTCATCCAAGCCAAGTCAATCCCAGTACTTTCTTGGGATTTATACATATATGTACTAAAGTAGAAAAAGAGAAGCTCTCTTCACTCTGTGGTCACTAAGGTGGGAAGAATAAGGCGGAGTTGCTCAAACCACATGCCCTCCATCTGATCTTGCTATGTGAAAGAAGCCATATAAAGCAGGAAATAGGGAGGTCAATGAAGCTGTGATGAGAAATAAAAAGGGAGGAAGAAAGATGGAAAGGAAGAGCATAAAGCAGAGACGGATGGAGAGCCAGAAAGATCTGATCACACTTGGTTCTCAGGTCCATCTTTATCCTCTTTTACAGTAACAGGAGTCAATAAATCTGCCCTTTCCTTAGGCATTGGAGTTGGGTTCAGTTACTTGCAACCAAAGGTATTCTGGATACCACCAATGGGGACCCAGATGTCAGAATCATTAAAATGAAGATGAAAGTTGAAGTTCTGAAAATGAACAAAATAGTAAAATAAGACAAGAGATAGAGGAAAAAAAACCCCAAAGGCAGAACTGACCCAAAGCACCCCTCAGGAAAAGGGCCATTCTAAGCTTTGCTGGAGGAAAGATAATAGCAAGGCATTTGGTAGAAAATTAATCTTGGAACTCTCTATTTTCTAAAGAAAACCCTAGAAAGGAATATATAAGTCTCAGATGAAAAAAGCATTTCTCCTATGATTGCTGTGATGATTAAGAGAAAAAAAATCTATGTAAAAACTATAGTACCTGGGATATAGCAGGTGTTCAATAAATAGCTGCTGTTACTATCATGATTTTTCAAACTATAGTGACAGAAGGGAGAGAGAACTGGAAAACACAAATTACCATTTAAGAGAACAGAGCATGAGTTTAAAGGCTAGATATATTAATAGTAACAAATTTCATTTCTTTAAGGGCTTTCTCTTTAAAAAAACTATTTCTATTTGTGTTGTTTAAAACTAATCTATGCGTGAATTTTTTTAAAAATAAACAATACAAAGAGTATAGAGTTAAAAGTGCCTCTTTTACCCTAGATGTTTGGGTCTCCATCTCAGAAGAAGGCAGCTGCCTGTAACTGGTTTGCATGTGTGTTTGTGAGTGGGGTTTTTTTGGCATAGTTTACTTAACAAAATAACTCAGAAATTGTTCCATATCAACATAAACATCTACTTTCAAGAGAACTTTTGAAGTAATCCACAGACATATTCAAATCCCAACACATCTTTTTATTGTGGGTCTTGTGAGATCAGTGTCCCACTCTCTGGCTTCACGGCTTTTTGTAGGGAAAACTGAAATGGACCCTAGCATCCGTCTGTCATCCCGTTATCGTGCAACCTGGAGATAACAGGAAACAGCTTCTTCCTGTCTTAAAACAAAGGTCCACCCAGGAGAGAGTTCCAATGAAGCAGGAGCTAAATTATTAGAACTTAATATTTAGAGATGTTATTACAAGTGACAGCTCCTGAGAGTTCTCTGAAAGGCAAAGGGAGAATTTCCCCTCATGTTAGCATCATTTAAGGAACCAAAGAGAGAGCCGTTGGTAAAAAGTAGTTTGACCTTGCTTGAGAGTAACGAGGGCTTTGCCACACAGACTCTGATGGTTAGACAAACATGAGACAATCAAGCTGACAATGCTACTAATTTTAGAGGCTAAAGCTATTGAGAACTCACTGTACTTACTGAGGAATCGGATGTCAGCTCACTACCACCACACAGCAGTTGTCCTCTGGATCCTTTGAACTAAAGCTTGGGTGCAACAATCACCAATCCTTCTCCTGTAAAGTTCTTCCTATTAGTTCTTAAAGGCTCCTGAATATGTCTGCTATTTTATGATTATCTTCCAAACTAATCCATATAGCCGTGATCATTTTTATTACTTTTTAAAAAATTTTTAAAATTTATTTTTGTTTCTTTCTTTGCTGATTGTGCTTTGTACGTTTTTATTACTCTTCACTGGATTTTCTAGGCCGTGTCATCTCTCTGGGTATTATGGTGTGTTGCTGCCCATTTCTAACCTATTCTCCTTCACTTCCCTTTTTGTCCATTAATAATGAGAGAATGATTAAAGCAGTTTCTCAACCTTTTATGGCCTATGCTCCATCAGCCAAGATTTTGCTCAGTTTTACTTTCTGCAGTTTATTTTATGAAAGCTATAAATTTCTTTTCACTTTCTATACATAAAATTATATTGTAGTTTGTGCTTTTTAAACTTATGACATATCCCCTCCTTTCTTCCCCTCACCCCCTTCTGGTATGCAACCCTGGCTGAGAAGCACTCTGTTAGACTTGGACTTAAGGATTCATTGTACCATTTCTCTTCAGTCTAGTCCATAAAATGCTCTTCTTTACCCCCAGAAAATCTTGTCCTAAATGTCCAAATTTTTTATCTTACAGATCATATCAATCTTACTTTCACAGAATGACAGTATGGCCTATAGATTAAGTCAGTCAAGGTGCCCGCGTATTTGGTGAGGTTGAATCCACTGTGTCATGTAAAATAATTGCCAATGTGTCCATCCCTTTATGCCTGTATTTTTGATTTATTTAAAAACCACCCAAAACTAGTATGGTAGGCAGCCCGTAAGATGGCCTCTGAGGATTCTTGCCTCCTGGTATCCATGCCCTTATGTAATCTCCTTCCCTTGAGTGTGGACTGGACTTAATGACTCACTTCTAACAAAGAGAATACAGCAAAAGTTATGGGATGTTACTTCCAAGATTAAGTCATAAAAAGACTGTGGATTCTGCCTTGGGTGCTTTCTTAGTCTCTCATGGATTATTTGCTCAGGGGAGGCCAGCAGCCATGTCATGAGGCAGCAGTACTAGTTTGCTAGGGCTGCCACACCAAAATGCCACATACTAAGTGAATTAAATAACATAAATTCATTTTCTCACAGTTCTAGAGGCTAGCAGTTTAAGATCGAGGTGTTGATAGGTTTGGTTTCTTCTTAGGCCTCTCTCTGTGGCTTGCAGATGGCCACCCTCTTGCTGTCCTCACTTAGTCTTTTCTCTGTGTGTGTACATATCTGGTGTCTTTTTGCGTCCAAATTTCCTCTTCTTACAAGAAGTCACAATGGATTAGGGTCCAGCCTATTGGCTTCATTTTAACCGAATCATCCCTTTAATGGTGCTGTAATTCCAAATACAGTCATGTTCTGAGGTATTGGGAGTTAGGCTTCAAAGTATGAATTTCAGGGGAACACAACTCAGTCCATAACAGCAGCCTTTGGAGAAACCCAAGTGGAAAGAGGCCCAAGTGGAAGAGGCTTGCCAACGATCATGCGAGTGAGCTTGGAAGCAGATCCCGCCAGTTCATCCTTCAGATGAGACCACAGCTCCCAGCTCCTCCTCTCACCCCACATATCCAACTGGTTATCAACTATTGTACTTTTCCCTTTAAATACCTCTCAGATGTTAAGTCCAATCTCATTCATGTCCACTGCCTTAATTCAGACACATACCCTTTTTGTCTGAATTTCTACGTGTTTTCCATATTGATCTCTTCAGTTGTATCCCACCCTTTATCCTTCACACTGCTTTTAAAGGGATCTTTTAAAAACAATTATGATTATGATACTTCCTCACTAAAAAGTCTTCAAAAGCTCCCTTTAAAGTGAAAACTCCTTAACTGGGTTGTCAAAGCTCTTCATGGTCTGCTTTCTTCCCTACCTATATTTTCTACCACTCCCCAACACATACCTTTAAATTCCAGTCATTCTGAACTACTTCCATGCTATTGCAAACTTCCGTGCCCTTGCACAAGATGTTGCCTCTTCATAGATATCTCACCTCTTACCACCAACTCCTACAGCACCCTTTACCTTCCACTGTAACAGAATTTGCTAAAATATTTTATTTGTTGGTCTCTACCACTAGAATATAAACTCCCAAAAGGATTCAGAATTATGTCATTCACCACTGTATCACCAGTGCTTTTCATAGTGCCAAGCAACAAGTGAATGTGAGATAAAATATAAATTTCCATTGATATTATGGTTACCAGTCACCAAATGTCTTTGGACGGTGTTAAGATCTGATGAAGACGAATAGAAAGGGACCACAGGAGTGTGTCTGAGAGGATGAGGAGGTCACTTCTGGATGTGTTATGCTTAAGAGGCCTGGGAGAGGCTCAGGAGAGATGTCCAGACGTGGCTGGGGTACATGGATCCAAAGAGAAGTGTG
>NW_012150840.1:15876392-15880222 GCF_000956105.1 Propithecus coquereli | reverse complement strand
CGCAAGAACACTAAACACCTGAAAGGTGGGGGTAGAAAACAGAAGTCTCAGAAAACTTCTTCAGAATTCTAGTTACAAGTCTGTGTTGGTCTACATAATTGCTTTGGCAATGAAGTCTAATTTTTAAAACCAGAAGTCACCTGGCCATATATGAAATTATTTTTTTCCCAAGAATGAGATTTCAAAGTTGAAAAGTTACTTTAAACTGAGTTTGGTAACCATGGCATGTGACAGATTATATAGATTTTTAGCATTTTGGACACAAACCTCCCTTCTCAAAGTATCCCAGATATTAATAAGTGTTATAGGAAAAATGGTTCCAGGTCAGATAAATTTGAGAAATGCTGGGTTAAAAATAAGCTTCTTTATTGAAAGGCCCTTCAGAGACTTTATTATGACTTTTTAACAAGTGGCATAGGGTAAAGAGCATTTCTCAAACTTACTTGATGGTGATGACTTGTATTTTGTGAACACATTTTGGAAAACACTGCCCTAATGTCACAGATGAAGACCCTAAGCCCAAAGAGGTTTGATGACTTGCCCAAGTTCACACAAATAGTAGCAAGGCTGAGATGAGAACCAGTTTTTCTGATTTTAAATTGGGCTCTCTCTTTTCATCATACAACACTACTGGTATGCTACTTACTCTATTCTAAACAGTTCATGGACAGTACCACACAAAATTGATACCACTGATCCACAGAAATTCTGACTTCCAAGACTCAGAGATTCCCTCCTTCTGTAGCAATGACAAGATGATCTCTCTGGGAGTCTGTCAGCTGCTCTGTGGCCATGAAATAAATTGTGGAGGCCAGGAGGGTGGGTGGGAGGAGTTCCCTGGGATGCTTTAGGATGCTTAAAAGAAAAATGGATTTACGCCGAGGATAATTCCTAGAACAGATGTGAAACCAAATACTTCATATCACAATCCTGTCCCCACCCTTTCTGAAAGGGAAATGAAATAGCAGGATTAACCTGCTCTTCATCAGATCATGCTTTGTTTCTTTAAAAAAATCCTGTGACCAGGGCAGATTCCATTTCCTGCTACTTCCCTTCCTACAGCAACTAAGGGAGAGCCCAGGATGGGAGCAGAGGCTTTCCTATGCCCTGCAATCCTCAGGCCGGCACGACAATGCTGGCAGGTTAATGCTCTATCTCTCCTTTTACCCTCAACACACAGCTGGCCGTCTCTGTCCGCATGCCATTAGGAAGTATTCATTTTCAAGTGTAATGAGCATCTTAGAACACTGATAAATACATCAATCTGGGGAGAGGAAGAAATTAAAATTAGTTTAATTCTACTGCTCTCTGAAAACAGTACATACTGACTAAAAAGTGACTCATAATGTGTGTGTGTTTTTGTTGTTTTGTTTTGCCATAAAAGCCAGGGTTTGTGAAAGAGATGAATGAACTTTTAAATTAAACTGTAACATTTTGACCAGGCAATGACACGGCAAAGCAGAAATATAGTGTTTATATATATTTTTTTCATTCATCACAAAGCTAGCTGTGCCATGATTTAATAACTCAAGTATCAGAGCATAAACTCTTCTATAAGAGCCAAAAAGACTGGAAGTTTCTTAATCTTTGTTTAGCAATGAAATGTTGCTCTTCTAATTACCCTGTTGGCTATGCCAGGATCTCAGAGGGAGTCCGTAGCAGTTATTAATATTTTCTTTGTAGACCGGGCTTGGTTGGGAAGGGTTAGCCCAGAGAAGATCTCTGGTGCTCCAAAGAAATGAACACCAAAAGCATCCTGGAGAGCCAGGGGCTGGGTCACTTGAGGTATCTCCAAGAATCACCTTTCAAAGTCCAAGCCACTTGTTCAATCACATCACATGCAGGCAACAGGATGGTGTCAAGAGAGGGGTGCCTAGGAATGGCAGAATTAAAGGGATTAACAATGGGAGAGAAGCAATTGGTGGCACAGCTAGCCCCATTCTCAGCTGCTCTTTCATGGATTTGGAGCACGAAGTGAAGCTTAAGGCTATGAAACTATAGTCAAGGTCCTCCTAGCTCCGTGCTGACTAAAGCAACAGAAATACCCAGGAGCCTGACACCTTTCCAAACAGGGAAAAAGCAAGTGAGGCCAGCCCAGGGACAGCTGCTGTCTCCCAGGCGCACCACCTTCCTCGGGAGGGTAAAACCCTAGGGGCAAAGCTCAGCCCTTTGCCAAAGGTTTAGGCATCTTTCTGCCTAAGACCTTACAGCATACCTCACGCAAAGGTGGCAGCCAAATATTAGATTAACAAACAGGACACACTAAATAAGTATTTCTTAAGGAATCTGGCTACGATGTAAATATAATTTGACTGTTTACATTGAAGGCTTTCTGGTTTTTTTTTTTTACTTTTAAAATATTAACTATTAACTCTCTAAGGTTGAGATGTATTTCATATACGAATAAAATTTACCCATTTAAAATTTATTGTTCAGTGGTTTTTATTGTATTTACAGAGTTGTGTAACTATCACCACGATCTAACTTTAGAACATTTTCATAACACCAAAAAGAAACTCCATGCCCATTATATTTACTCCCCATTCCTCTCCCCCAACCCTTTCCCTGGGCAATCACTAATTTACTTTCTATCTTTATGGACTGACCTATCCTAGATACTTCACATAAATAGAATCATACAGTATGTGGCCCTTTGTGACTGGCTTCACTCAGCATAATGTTTTCAGGGTTCATCCACGCTGTAGCATGTATCAGTACTTCATTCTTTTCTGTGGCTTTATAATATTCCATTGTATAGATGCACCACATTTTGTTTATCACTTCATCATCCGACAGACATTTAGGTTGTTGCCACATTTTGGCTATTAGGAGGAATGCTACTGTGAACTCTCATATACAAACATTTACGTGGACATGTTTTCATTTCTCTTGAATATATACTTAGGAGTAGAACTGCTGGGTCATATGGTGACTCTATGTGATATACGTAACTGTTTGAAGATCTGCCAAACTGTTTTCCAAAGCAGCTGCACTTTACATTTCCACTGGCAGCGTAGGAGGATTCCAATTTCTCCACATCTTTGTCAACACTTGTTATTACCTGTCTGTTAATTATAGCCATCCTAGTGGGTGTGAGGTGGCACCTCACTGTGGTTTTGATTTGCATTTCCTTAGTGACTAATGATGCATCTTTTCATGTGTTTATTGGCCATTTGTATATCTTCTTTGAGGAAATATCTGTTCAAATGCTTTGCCCATTTTTAAAAATAGAGTTTTCTTTTTATTGTTATGCTGTAAGAATTATGTATATTGATATATTCTGGATACAAATCCTTTGCCATATATATGATTTGCAAATATTTTTTCCCATTCTGTGGGTTTTTACCTTTCTTGGTGGTATTCTTTAAAACTGCGGTCCCCAAACTTCGGGCTGTGGACTGGTACCAGTCCGCCACGGACTGTTAGGAACCGGGCCACACAACAGGAAGTAAGCAGTGGGCCAGCAAGCGAAGAAGCTTCATCTGTGTTTACAGCCGCTCCCCATCACTCACATCACCGCATAAGCTCCGCCTCCTGGCAGATCAGCAGCAGCATTAGATTCTCATAGGAGCGCGAACCCTGCTATAAATTGCGCCTGTGAGGGATCTAGGTTGCACACTCTTTATGAGAATCGAATGCCTGATGATCTGGGGTGGAGCTGAGGCGGTGATGCTAGTGCTGGGGAGCAGCTGCAAATACAGATTATCATTAGCAGAGAGGCTTGACTGCACAATAAATGCAATATGCTTGAATCATCCTGAAACCATCCCCACACCTGGTCTGTGGAAAAATTGTCTTCCATGAAAGCGGTGCCTGGTGCCAAAAAGGTC
>NW_012150840.1:15875097-15876302 GCF_000956105.1 Propithecus coquereli | reverse complement strand
GTCACTTCTGGATGTGTTATGCTTAAGAGGCCTGGGAGAGGCTCAGGAGAGATGTCCAGACGTGGCTGGGGTACATGGATCCAAAGAGAAGTGTGCGCTGGACAAGTGCAGATACGCCCATTTTTTATGTGTATGGTATTCCCAGAATTGTGCAGGGCACAAGCAACCTGTGAAGCCACATGTAACAGCCCTGGCTAGAGTACAGGTTTGGAATTGTCCTATATGGAGGTCAGCTGAAACTATGGGAGCAGACTAAGGGCAGGATTCTAGAGAATAATATGAAAATTAACAAGTAAGCAAAGGGTGAGGAGCTTTATAAGAGAGACTAAGAAGGAGCAACCAGAGAGGTGGGAAGGGGAAAGCCAACATTACCAAAAACTCAATGTTGTTGAAGACCAACACTTTAAATATATGGATGGTATTTCTCTAAACTGAGTGATTAAATAAACTGCTCTTATTGATGTTTCAAAAGATTTATCATTAGCCATACTTTTTAATTGTCTGGCTAGGGTTGATCTGAGAAGTTAATTTAGCTTCAATATTTATACCAGGTGAAAATATTTCTTTCTCATGGTACTATAAAAGTATTTTCTTTGCCTCATTCTATGTTTGCATTTTCCTCCCCCTCATGTATCTCCCATTTGACCTCTGATCCAATTGCTCCTTGAATTTCTTATTCCCTGCATCTTCTCAGTAAATATTTAGTTATTATTATATATAGATTGAGTATCCCTTATTGGAAATGCTTTGGACCAGAAGTATTATGGATTTTGAGGATTTTTTTTTTTGATTTTGGAATATTTTCATTATACTCAAACATCCCTAATCTGAAAATCCAAAATGCTCCAATGAGCATTTCCTTTGAGCATGATGTCGGCAGTCAAAAAGTTTTAGATTTTGGAGCATTTCAGATTTCAGATTTTCAGATTAGGGATACTCAACTTGTGCTAACATTAGTCAACATAAAAATTTGTAATCATTCTTTTGCCTTACTTTAAAATTCTACTTTTCTTTGTATACATTTATTCTCTGAATTATAGATTAGGGATCTTCAGATTTATTTATTTTGTTATTCCTCCCTCGCACCTAATATTGTGCTGAGCATAATTATTCATAGAAAAATTAGGCCGGGCGCGGTGGCTCACGCCTGTAATCCTAGCTCTCTGGGAGGCCGAGGCGGGCGGATTGTTTGAGCTCAGGAGTTC
>NW_012150840.1:15806385-15872122 GCF_000956105.1 Propithecus coquereli | reverse complement strand
CTGTGAACTCTCATATACAAACATTTACGTGGACATGTTTTCATTTCTCTTGAATATATACTTAGGAGTAGAACTGCTGGGTCATATGGTGACTCTATGTGATATACGTAACTGTTTGAAGATCTGCCAAACTGTTTTCCAAAGCAGCTGCACTTTACATTTCCACTGGCAGCGTAGGAGGATTCCAATTTCTCCACATCTTTGTCAACACTTGTTATTACCTGTCTGTTAATTATAGCCATCCTAGTGGGTGTGAGGTGGCACCTCACTGTGGTTTTGATTTGCATTTCCTTAGTGACTAATGATGCATCTTTTCATGTGTTTATTGGCCATTTGTATATCTTCTTTGAGGAAATATCTGTTCAAATGCTTTGCCCATTTTTAAAAATAGAGTTTTCTTTTTATTGTTATGCTGTAAGAATTATGTATATTGATATATTCTGGATACAAATCCTTTGCCATATATATGATTTGCAAATATTTTTTCCCATTCTGTGGGTTTTTACCTTTCTTGGTGGTATTCTTTAAAACTGCGGTCCCCAAACTTCGGGCTGTGGACTGGTACCAGTCCGCCACGGACTGTTAGGAACCGGGCCACACAACAGGAAGTAAGCAGTGGGCCAGCAAGCGAAGAAGCTTCATCTGTGTTTACAGCCGCTCCCCATCACTCACATCACCGCATAAGCTCCACCTCCTGGCAGATCAGCAGCAGCATTAGATTCTCATAGGAGCGCGAACCCTGCTATAAATTGCGCCTGTGAGGGATCTAGGTTGCACACTCTTTATGAGAATCGAATGCCTGATGATCTGGGGTGGAGCTGAGGCGGTGATGCTAGTGCTGGGGAGCAGCTGCAAATACAGATTATCATTAGCAGAGAGGCTTGACTGCACAATAAATGCAATATGCTTGAATCATCCTGAAACCATCCCCACACCTGGTCTGTGGAAAAATTGTCTTCCATGAAAGCGGTGCCTGGTGCCAAAAAGGTCGGGGACTGCTGCTTTAAAGCACACAATTTTGTAATTTTGATGAAGTCTAATTTGTCTAATTTTTTGGTTGCTTGTGTTTTTTTGTGTCCTATCTAAGAAACTGTGGCTTAATTCAAGTACATGAAGATTTACTCTTATGTTTTCTTCTAGGAATTTTATAGTTTTAGCCCTTCCATTTATCTTTTATCAATTTTGGGTTAATTGTATAGAGCGTGAAATAGGGGTCCAATTTCATGCCTTTTTTTGAGACAGGGCCTTGCTCTGTTGCCCCAGGTAGTGTGCAGTGGCGTCATTATAGCTCATTGCACTCTCAAACTCCTGGGCTCAAGTGATCCTCCCGCCTCAGCCTCCTGAGTAGCTGGGACTACAGGCACATGGCACAACGCCTGGTTAATTTTTCTGTTTTTAGTAGAGATGGGTCTCGCTCTTACTCAGGCTGTTCTCAAATTCCTGAGCTCAAGTGATCCTCCCACCTTGGCCTCCCAGAGTGCTAGGATTACAGGAATAAGCCACAGCTCCCCACCCTAATTTCATTCTTTCACACATGGATAACCAATTTTCCAAGTGCCAGTTGAAGAGACTGTTCTCTCTCCATTGAATAGTCTTGGTACCCTTGTTACAAATCAATTGGCCATAGACGTATAGGTTTATTTCTGAATGCTTAATTCTATTCCACTGATCTATTCCATGCCACAATGTCTTGACTACTGTAGCTTGTTATTCACTATTAGTTTTAAATACTTTTTAAAATTCTCTGACTCAATACTGCTGTGTGAACTTCTGTTTTGGATTTTCCTTGCTACCAGGCCGCAGTCCTATTCTTTTCAGAGAATCTCAGCAAAGACCTGAGTACAAGGAAGTTTTTCTTTAAATGAAACAGGGATCATTAATAACCTCTCTCAGCGTTTTGCTTTTTTTTTCTTTTTATTCTGTTTTGTTTTTAGAGACAGTGTCTTATTCTGTCACCCAGGTTAGGTACAGTGGCATCATCATGGCTCACTGCAGCCTCAAACTCCTGGGCTCAGCCTCCTGTGATCCTCCTGCCTCAGTCTCCTGTGTAGCTGGGAATACAGGCATGCACCACCACTCCTGGTTAATTTTTAAAATTTTTTGTAGAGATGGGGGGGTCTTTTTATGTTGCCCAGGTTGGTCTCTAACTCCTGAGCTCAAGAGATCCTCTTGCCTTGGCCTCCCAAAGTGCTTAGATTACAGGCATGAGCCACCATGCCTGGCCCTCTCTCAGTTTTTAAAGTAGCTGTACCGTGAACAAAATCTGAAGAAGATATCATTTGTGAACAGAATTTAATATTATAGTAAAATTAAACTTATAACAATGTTAATTGGTATAACTTAAGAGTATACATAATCATTATTCTGCTGAAGTATATCAAGTAGTGAACAATTTATGTGAATGGATGTGGTATATCATAATTTTATATTGTACTTAGAACAAGTGTATCATTTTAATTAATAAACACATTTACGGGGTTCTTTTTTTTCTAAAGTAGGCTTTTTTTTTTTTTTTTTACAGCTTTTTTCCACCTTCCTTACTTAAATTGACCTTTTTAACTCTTCCAGGAAGATAGCGACTCTCATGTGTTCCTGCAACCTCCAGGTAATAGGGACCCCCAATTCCAAGTACCAGGAGCCAGGACTGTGGCAAATTCAGGTCAGGGAATAGCTTTTTCATTTGTGGCAGCCAACAAGCTGGTGGCAGAGGGGCTGCAGAAAGGTGATGAACTCCGTGCAATCAGCACGGAGGCTCCGGAGAGAACCATGCTGGGACAAAAACTGGTAGATGTTGATGAACAGCCATTCCCCCTTTTCCCTCAATAGGAGAGGCTGGACCTGCCCTGGGAGGCAACGTGCCGGCTACAAGACCGTCTCTCCAGACTCCTCTGTTGCTAGGGAGAAGCAGGCAAGGCAGCCAGTGTTGGCCAATGATGTATTAGTTAGAACTGCTAGGCTTCCAAGAAAGCTTTCTTGGAAGGGGGACAGATTGAGCTGGCATCTGTCTTTTGTCCTTCCCCTTCTTCTTGCCTGGAACATAGACACAATGCCAGTCGGAACAGGAACCATCTTATGACCAAAAAAAATGAAAGCCAATGCTTTAGGGTTAGTACAGCAGAAAGAGAGGAGCCCGGTTCCTTGGTTATGTCTCTGAAGAGCAGCACTAGACTGGACTTCCTGTCTCCAGACTTCGTGACATGTGAGAAGAATAAATCCCTTACTTGTGCCGCCGCGGAATCTCTGAGTTTCTGTTACTTTCAGGGAATGCTCTCCTAACAAATCCAGGGGTGCTTCCCAAACCCTCCTGTTTTTCCCCTTCCCTCCCACCTTCCACCTTCGGCTCTGCCCTCTGCTGTATGGCTTCATCTGCATCCAAGTTCCCTCTGTCAATCTGAACTGCTGCCCCTTCTCCAAGGTGGCGTGTGAGAAAGATTACTGCCAGCATCTCCTCCATGCGGGAGAGTGGAGGCAGAAGGCCCACCTTGTTTTTTATCCTCCCCTTTCCAGGTCTGGCTCCATCCAAATGAGGGAAAGTTAAATGGCTGGATTAAAAAAGACAGCCAGCCTAGACTACAGACAACCCCACTCTGCCAGGAATCCCCCTGAGGAGCGATCTGAGATAACAACCAGACACTGCAGGAGGCTGAGGCTGCATCAGGAAAGGACACTGATAAGATTAAATCACCTTGAGGGGCCCAGACTTTTGAGATGAGGAGGCAGTTCAGCAGGGTCTGGAATAAAGCTGCCTGGGTTTGAATTTCAGCTCCACCATTGACTGTGTGGCTTGGATAAGCTACTTAGCTTCTCAGCCTGTTTGCTCATATGCAAAATCGAGATAACCAAAACACCTACTTTTGTAGGGTTGGGTGCATTACATACACAATCTATAATCTTTTTTTAATTGTGGCAAAATACACATAACATGAAATTTACCATCTTAACCATTTTTTTTTTAAAGAGACAGGGATTCACTATGTTGCGCAGGCTGTATTCAAGTTCTTACGCTCAAGCAATCCTCCTGCCTCAACCTCCCAAGCAGCTGGGACTCTAGGCGTGTGCCATGGTGCCTGGCTTAACCATTTTTAAGTATACAGTTCAGTGGCATTAAGTACATTCACAGTACTGTGCAACCATCCCACCATCCATCTCCAGAATTCTTTATCTCGCAAAACTCCAACCCTTTATTTGTTAAACAATAACTTCCCATTCCCCTGTACCCCTGCCCCTGGTAATAACCATCCTATTTTCTATCTCTGTGATTTTGACTATTCTAGATACCTTCTATTAGTGGAATCACTCGGTATTTGTCTTTTTGTGATTGGCTTATTTCACTTAGCATAATGTCCTGAAGGTTCATTCATACCGTACCCTACTGCAGAATTTTCTTCCTTGTTAAAGCTGAATAACATTCTATTGTATGTATATACCACATTTTGTTTATTCATTTATCAGCTCATGGATCCTTGGGATGCTTCCACTCTTTGGCTATTATGAATAATGCTTCTGTGAACATGGGTGTATAAATATCTGTTCAAGTCCCTGCTTTCAATTCTTTTGGGTATATACATAAAAGCAAAACTGCTGGATCATAATGGTAATTCTATTTTTAATTTTTTGAGGAACCACCATATTCTTTTCCATAGAGCTCACACCATTTTAAATTCCCACCAACAGTGCACAAGAGTTCTAATAACCTCCCCATCCTCCCCAACATTTATTTTTTTCTTTTTGAATAGCAGCTATCCTAATGGGTATGAAGTGGTATCTTATTGTGGATTTTGTTTTGCATTTCCCTTATGATTAGTGATGTTGAGTATCTTTTCATGTGCTTATTTGCCATTTGTATATCTTCTTCGAAGAAATGTCTATTCAAGCACATTTTTACATAGGGATTTTTGAGGTAATCTATAATCTTCACATCCCAATCCTGCAAGATTGATATTTTTATTCTTATTGTATATATGAGGAAACTGATACTCAAAGAGGCTAACTGATTAGCCCAAAGTTGCCAGCTGGGAAGTGACAGAGCCCACACAGCTCAGTCTAACTTCGGAGTCATGCAGTTTCCTTCCTGCAGTCTAGAATTCTTACAAAATTTAGGTATTGTTACCGACAATGATACATCTCATGGTATTTCTGAGAATACTGTATACATATAAAGTGTAAGATGTGACTCCAGAACCATGATGATAGATTTTACACAATACTCAACACTAGGCACAACTCTATCATTAGAGGGTGGTGTCTAGTTTCAGGTATTGTATACTTTAAGAGAAGTCTAAAGAATTCATGGAGAGTTCAGGAGAATACAAAAGGCAATTCAGTGTGCAAAAGCAAAATCTGATCTGCGTGATAAAGTGGAAGAACTCCAATTAATTAGGTAGTGTAAAGGCTGAAGGATAATATTTTCCAAATAAGCCTGATTTTAACTTTGTTCCCCTCTATTGAGATCCTTGAATATGATCTGATATGGAACATCTTCATACTGAAATCTGCACTGTACCAAATAGGTTTATAGTAAGACTATGAATGTGTATCAGAGGTTATCTGAAGAGTAGTGATCAGTCATTCATTACTTTATAGGAAGTAGTTTTATAATATTGTAAGAAATAGGATAGAAATACTAGGTAATTTAGAAGGAAGGTTATTCTGATTTTGAAGATTGTTTAATAATAAAACACATTATTTATGAAATCTTCATTAGAAGATTTTATCTTTTGAGGTTAGGCATTTTACTTGAAGCCAGGTAAATAGAGGGCATAGATTACTTTTTGACTAATTTTATGTATATATCTTTTCTTTTCTTTGAGGTCTACATTACAAGGTAATGAAGCACTTTGGGTGTTGTTAGGGATTCAATTCTGATCTCAAGGAGTTTATGGTCTTATTGAAGGGACAATTTATCCAAGAAGTGAATAGTGATAAAAGATGACAAAATATATGAAGTGTTAAACTTTGTGACAGAAATTGTAAATGTCTAGGAAATTAATTAATTAATTAAATTTTAAAATTTTTGTAGAGACAGGGTCTCTCTATGTTGCCCAGGCTGGGTCTAAGAATTAAAAAAATGGTAAGATAAATGTAATTATTTACATGAGCAAGGATTACAAGATGAGATAAAACTTAACTGGACCCTGAGGGGATAGGAAGAATTTGTATATTATAGACAGATATTCCAAATATCAGTCAAAGAATAAGCAAAGGCAGAAGTATGAAAATTTACACATTCAACTATTCAATCAGAATTTCTTTTTTTGTTGTTGTTCTTTCTTTTGTCACTTTACTTTTTATTTTTATTTTTTTGTCTTTATCGATCAACCAGAATTTCTTGAACCTCTACTATGGGCTACTGTGCTAGGGCCTGGGGTTTCAAAGTCAAATTGGACCTGATCCTTGCCTTCCTGGGAATTACAGCCTAATGGAGGGAAGGAACAGTCAAGTAATCCATAAAGACAGCAGAGTGTTGTAAAAGCCATGATAGAGGTAATCACAGAGTTCTATTGGCGCAGAGTCAAAAGCATGTAAATCAGATTGGAGGTGGGAATAGGGCAGGGCTGGACAGGAGGAAAGGAGTTGACGACCAATAGGAATTAAGCATATTGGTGAGGGAGGAGGCAAAAGTGGGGAGATGGTGTCCAGGCAGAAGAAATCGTGTACATAAATAAAGGAGCAGAGAACAAACATGCCATGAGAGATGAGAATACAGCGTAGCTTCCACAGTTTTCAGGAGATATTACCTTTGCCACCTGCTTTCCAAAGCATATAGATGCATCTTCAAACAGCAAGGTAAAAGACCAGGTATATGGGCCCTTGCCTAAGAGCACAATTAATTCTTATCAAACAATCAACAGAGAAGTTATATTTAGGATTGTCTAAGATACAGCAATTCATCCAGTCCTATAAATAATCATTAATTTGCCCTTCGATTATGTGGACACAGAGACTTAGATTATGTTAGTTTTGACCCCTTACACAACTGTCTTCATTGACGTGTACTATAAGACTTTACCTTTGTGTAGTTCGTGCCAAGAATTAGCCATATGAAACACATCACTACATTGGCTTGTTGACTAACAAGCTACTACTGACTACTTAGTAGCTGGTTAGCTGTTGACTGACTACTACTTCATTTGGTGTCCTCTCTATAAAGTATGTAAAATACTTCCTTTAGAATGAGAACTAGGAAAAGCTTGATTTTCCCCCAGAGTATTTATTATTTTTTTAATAATAAGAACTATATACTCCAATTTATCATGTTTCCCTGTTTGTCCTGGATGTCAGGAGACTCAGAACCAAATTTCACCTCAATTACAGTAAGTTTATTTCACCATATATTTGAAAAATTTGAATTATCTCAGTTTTGGCCCTGATTTATCTTTCATATTTTATTATTTTATTTTACTGCATGTGGTTTTATATATTAAGACCCTTATGCTAGAGATGAAAAGTCTATGTTGTACCTGCCTAGCTATAATCCCATCTGAAGAAAATATCCAGAAATGCATAAATTGGCAGCTTTGTATCACATGATCATGCTACCCTAGTACCAGGCCAGCATCTGTCTGGAAGGCAGCCACTGCCTACTTTCGGCCGTCTATGGCCTGGGAGAGAGAGTTCTGCCCACCAGTGGCACTTTGCTGGATGAATCAATGGGGAGTCCATAAAAAAAAAAAAAAAAAAAGAAAAGAAAAAGAAAAACAATCTCACAGAGAGAGGTTGAGTCACCAGTAGGGCATAGTTGTTAACCTGGGTAACAGCAGAAGACACCTGCTGAGGAGACAACAAACAACCTGGTCACAGGGATGGACTACTAGAGTTGCTGTTTAGCCAGTAGAGCTGCTAATTACCCCAAATCAGGCTGTAGGTTTTCATGAGGTCTGGCTCTTAAGACTGTTTCTTCCCTGTGTTTATACGCAATAAATTCCCTTAACAGAGGTAAATCGACGGTATCTCTCTTCTTGATAACTCAAATCCTCAAATCCTCTGCATAAAGAGAAGGCTAAGTATATGTACACATGCACAATGGTGATTTATTTTGGAGAAGCGTAAAAAGGATGAATAAATATAAAACAAAAGGCCTGAGAAAAGTCATATTTCTAAGAAAGAGTTGTGGTTTTAAAAATTCCATATTCCAATATCTGATTAAAAACTATGAATAATCCAGTACCTAATATAATTTGAAACTCAGCCATAATAAGTTAAAAAACTCTTGTCAAATTCCAAAATATCTTCATTCGGGCTTGTCACAGGCCTTAATTTCCTGTGACAAATTACAAAAGAAGAGAAGGGGGGGGAACCCCTCAAAGTCACTTTTCAGTTAAATATATATAAAAAAGAATGGTTCTTCTGCCTAATAACAAACAAACAAATACTACTACTATAGCAACTTCTAACTAGCTGACTTTTCTTCACTCCATCATCCTAAAACCAGGCTTGTTTTTCAACTTCTATCCCCATTTTATACTTGGGGTGCTATGTTTTATTGTAGTTACAGGGATAGTCCACACATTCAAGCCCTTCCTTCTCTGGTGTCAGGTAACTGGATAGCTGGAATTTTAGGTTTCAAGAGAAGAGAGCACCTTGATACCTATGGTGCTAACTGAAAACCGCATGGTCGAAAGATGAGAACTAAGTGTAAGAGACTATTGTTTTAGTTTTACTAGTGATGCTCTTCATTTTGAGGACTTAAAGAGAATCTGAGTCTTTTTATTTATAATCATAATTTGAAAGAATAAAGGATAAATATCAATGCTAATCATGCCAACAGGGCAATACACTTCAAGTCAAGCCATCATTCTCCAAGCCCTGCAGTCACACACCTACACTCTTTGGGGCCTAGTTCAAACTCTGTAGATCAGGTAAGCAAAGTTGTAAATATTTCCATGTGGAAAGCTTGCTTTTTTCCAAAGACAGGCATGGCTTAGCATGCCATTTTCTTTCTTTAGAACTTTCAGGAGCAATTATGTCCTGAGGATATAAGGATAGTAAAGCAAAGGTATGTGGCTACAACAAGCATCCCATTGAAAGTAGCAGCAAGGTGTGTGGGTTCACGGGATGGATAACCACAGAGAACAGATTGATAACCTGGAGTGATATGTATAAAGACTCACAGAGTGAGGCAACCTTATGTGGTTACTTGCCCAGTTCAGGACTACAAGAACAGACTGGATCTTCTTCCACCCCAAGTGAATGGATATTACATAGACCACACAACTTTGCTACAAGATGCAGTGGTAGGTGCAATTCTAACGATCCAAGGTGCCAGGCATTTTTTCCAGGAGGTGTGTGTGCTTCTGTAATATAAGTGTAATTTGAGAAAGGGGCCACTGCACTTCCCTTGTCTCTATATAACAAAGTAGTAATTGTTAACAACTGAAGAATCATCACTCCTTCTCTTGGGATTTTGCCAGTTTAGCAAGAGACAACAGCAATTTGCAGATGTTATCTTTCTCAGTGGCCTATTTTTTCATCTGTGTCAGAAATACAGTCCTTTGGTTTTCTTTAGGGCAAATGAATTCCCTTTGGGTAGGTTCTTAGAACTACCCCCACTTTTTCCCCCCAAACCAAAAGCCAGGTTGTCTTCTCCCAACTTCTACCCAGGTTGTTCAGTTATATTTGAGCTTTGTTTCTGAATGTATTAATAGAAACAGTTACTAAATGAAATGAAAGAGGCTTCAGGACAGGAAAGCATGAAATTTCAATGGCTGACAGCCAGGTGATTTTGCCTCGTGGAGGGATCCACATCCTTCTTGTGTGGCTGCGGCTCGATCTACACTAGCAAAACACATACTGTTAAAATATCACTGTGTAATACCAGCCTGTAATGAAGTACTATGACCAGTTCCTTAGAACTGGGTGATAGAAACCTAATTCATACTTCTTCCTGGTTCCTTGTATCACAAATTAATGACATTTTCCTTCTTGATGTCTGCTCTAAGAATGTACATGTTGGATATGGTATGGTAAAGTTGATGTGGCCACTGGAGGAAATGAAAACAAAGCTTGGAAGATGTTGATTATTCTCATGGGTTCCAGAAAGGGGGGTCACTGCACACTATACAGGGTCACAGGGAAAGGAGGCAGAAGAGAGGAGTGTGTGAGGGGGAAAGTCTAGGCCAGAGCCCTTATTGGGGTTTACGTGGGAAAGGCAAAGCAGGGCAAGTAAGCAGTTTTGGATTAGTTAGTCTGAATAATTCTGGCAGACTTTGAGATATAGGGATGGTATCTAGTTACCTGGTACCTGGCCCTGAGATGATTTAGGGCAGGGGAAATTCTGGCTTGGTATAGGAGAGTTAGATAAGGAAGTAGTTGGGGGTAGAAATTTGGGATCAGTTGGTTTGCATATAAAAGGTGTACTCATGGACAAGTTGTTATTATCTTTAAGAATTAACTACTCCTGGAAGGGGCAATCTTTCCCTGGGTCTGTAAGGCCCCCAAAATGCCAGAGCATCAAGAATACAGAAAATGTAATTAATATAATTGGCCCTGTGATGTCCAGATGCCAAATGGACAGTACAGAATCTAAGAAAACAAAGAACAATGTCTGTATTTAAATACAACACTTGCTGAGGGCAGCATATAGGGGTCTTAGATAGGTCTTGGTTCCTAATACTCTCCCACTAGCATAGCAAGCATAGCTCCCTCTACTCTTTGATAAGGACAATTGATACTTTCTCAGTATTATAAAACATGTTATACGAACACAATTCAAATTCTCTAATCTAACCTGATGGCCTCCCTAAACCCAGATGTAAAGAGGTTCTAGGACAGCTGGTCATGACATTTGCTTGTGTGATTGTGGCTGAAGGAGCTCTGCCATCTACAGTGCATTCACAAAAAAAAAGAAAGCGTGCTTTGAGTGATGAGCTACAGCCTCTGGGATTCTGCCTCCTCATTCTGCAAACTACCTAATTCCCTGCTCGAGGAGAGGCAGCTCACTGCCATCTGCCACATGCCAGGCTGGTAGGCCTGCCTCTGCAGCTTCTTAGCAGTTACACTGCAGCATGAGAGGCTGCACTTCCGAGACCTTCTGAGCTGCTCTGTCTTCTTCATCCATACACACACGCCTGGCATGTTGTCTCACCACCTGGGCACAGCATCGCAAAGCACCTTACCTCACCTGAGCACCTTCCCACAAAGCACAGCATCAGCCATCCCTAGCTTATGTACGGCTTGGGCTCAGCAGGGCTGTGTTTGCAACAAAGATCTAAAAGTTTAGAGAGGGGCTCCTTCTCAAGGCTTCTTTGCTGATGATCCTATTTTGTCATGTAATGTTCAGGGTAGGCTGTAAGGGATACTGATGAAAGAAGTTCAAGGAAAGTGATATTACAACCGTGGCAGGTCCAAGGCTCACAGTACTGGAAACGGATGGACATGATTACTTCTTGGCAGACCATCAGTTTGGTTTGGAGCCTGATGTCACATTCATTCTTCTGGCTGCCAGTCTCCTGAAGGAAATATTGACCTTCTCACTTTAGTTTTCTATATTTTATTAGTTGTTCATCATTGGCCAGGCTGCTTAGCATCAGAACTAAAGGCCCATTGGCTAAGTATCACTGATAGAACTCTGGTTGTTTTCACTTTCTCTGGTACATTTTGGTAGATGACCAAGCCATGGATTTGGTGTTCCCTTCTCTTTTCTCATTCCTTTCTGGAAAGAGTTTAGATGGGCTGGGGAAAGATATTTGAAGCTTGCTGATCCAATGTAAATGAATCCTGTGGTGGGTAAATAATTTCCCTCTCTCCTTTGCTCTCCTGGGGTATTCTGATGAATAATGCTTTTCAAACAAGTTTTTAAAATATTCCCCTAGAGGTAAAAAGAGTATTAAACTCATAGCAGGTGTGCCATTACTGCTTTAGAGTGCAGGGCAGAGCAAAGAGGAAAGGAATCATCAAAGCCTTAAAGTTTCATAGAATTTTCTGGAAAGTTTTGAAGGCCACAGCTGGGAACAAAATACTGAGGGCAGCACTGGGGAAGTGTGCATACAGCTTCACAAGATCAAGTTAGATCATTCCTCAATGTATGAGCTTTTTTTTGGATAGGTGTAGGATGGGGTCTATAGTTTGTTTTGCTGCCAATTATAGCATATGTTTATTTTAAATAACTCAGTAAAAAGCATAATTAATTCATCAACCTCACCAAAATTTAAGACAAAAAATTTATTTCCTCCTTGCCTCCCATTACCTGAAAGTCCAATTCACAAACTATCTAACTCTAGTCTAAAAGCCTTCTTTGATAATATCCGTTGCTTCTTGAGACTATTGCAACCTGACCTTCAAATATGTTTTCCTATATATTCTGTTACACTTTACCTGTGATAATTCAATTATGGCTTTAGTTTCTTTCTTTGTTTTGTCTCAAAGTCCCCATATTTTTAAATAAAAGCCTCTAGTAACAGTGGAGAAATTTCTTACTGCCACAGCACCACCTACTGGTAGACCATTATAGGCACAAGCTATTTGCAGCTCAACTTTGACCCACAGTTTTGGAGACTCCTTCTGAGCTTTAGTTTTATAAAGCCCCAGCTTCACTGTTATTTTTGAAAAGCTATCACTTCTCTTGACAGCTACCAAGTCTCTTGCTCTGGCAT
Source organism: Propithecus coquereli (assembly GCF_000956105.1). NCBI lineage: Eukaryota > Metazoa > Chordata > Mammalia > Primates > Indriidae > Propithecus > Propithecus coquereli. The sequence goes on along the minus strand of NW_012150840.1, from coordinate 15,859,532 downwards.
AAAGTCAGCAAGTGAAAATGATAAAAATATGCTTTTATTCTTACTGTTACCTTAAATTGGCCCTGACTTCACCAAGTTTGATTTTCTCTGTCCTATAACTGTAGCAAGGGCTCCAGACTGTGTGGGCAAGGGTTTGGATCTGGCGAAAATAACTTGGGGAGCTTCCAAAGATCCTGAAAAATGGAAAAAAAATCCCTACTTAACACTATATTTGATCTTGGCCCAAAGGACAAGAGGTCAAATCTAAATCTCGGTAAGGGGATCACTGTCCTCCCAGATGCTGCCATCCCATTTCCTGCCAAACACCAAATCCATAGTCTCTCTTTTGCTTTTGAACAGAATAAAAGTGGGTAATCAACCCAAATTCTTACCCTTCTGTTCCTAGAGAGAGAAGAGTGTTTTGGGAGCAATAACGGGTATAGAACACTAGGGCAAGCATCTCAAAAGCTTTATTTATTTTTATAAAATACTCCTAATCCACCCAGTAGCTCCAACAACTACATAATGTGTGGTGAAGAGAATAAAAATTTGATAATGAAAATAGGTCATTCCGTGGAGAGCTTCCAGGCAAATAATTTCACTTGAAAGTTAAAGTGACTTCTAGATCCTTAGGGTTTAAGCTCCACTGGGTTTACTTTATATTAAAATAAGTTCCTTTTTCCTGTTGTCTCAGGGACACAATGAAGTGGGCAGGCAGAGTCACACTGACATGCTGTTGCCCCATCCCCATGCAAAGAGCACAAAGCTGTAGCACATTTTAGCAGGGCCCAAACAATAAACATTTAACAAGGACATCACTTCTCACTTCTTGTAAATGAAATCTATCACTGATTTTCAAAAGGTAGTAAGGTCTCTTCCACCAACTACAGACCAGTAAGAGCTTAAAAATAGAAGAGGGTGGGGAAAAGTTGGACTCCAGGATAGGAAAGGCTTAGGCAGAAGCCAAGGGCCAGGGATGAGGGCAGCTGGTGTGGCTTCAGACTCCTATAATAATGGTCGTTTACATTATCGAATCAGCACGAGAGAAATGTCAGTTATCTAATCTGTTGCTCTCTGCTATTTTAGTTCACCATCACCACTTCAGAACTCAAGAAGAACGTCATGGTTATAAAGAAGGAAGGCTATGACGTTGGCTTTGGGCCAGTGGCCCTCACTGAAGCTTCCTTCTCAAATTTCTCAGTCTGCTGACTCTACACCTTCCTTTCCATAGCAAACTTTGAATACATAGCCTGAGGTTAGGAAAGTCAAAGAAAAGTAACATTCATGGAGCATTCCAAGCACTCTGCTAGGAGCTTTCACATTCACCATATCTCATTTAATACTCATAATGAAAAGAATGTCATTAGTCCACCATCTGTAGGAAAGGATTCTGAGTTGTTTTTCAACACTGCCCTAGGACAAATCACTATCTTACTCAGACTGCCTGAGAAACAAAGTCACCCAGCTCAAAGCCTGGGAGGCCACACTTAGGGAATGGGTTAAGGGCCAGGAAACAGACACTTGCTATATTCATGGACTCATTAATACAATGTTTAACCAACTGAGTTAATGGGACCAGACAGGGACTAAATACCTTTCATAGAAAGTTCAGGGATTCCAGTATAGGAGTGTAAACTTTTTGACTTATTATGGTGGCTGTTCTCCTTTCTTGTGAGTTTAAAGAAAAAAGCTACTACTAGCCACCTAACCTCCTTTTCGCTGGACACCCTTCTGAACCCCTAGAATAACTACTTTAAATCTACTTGCAATATAGAAAACACATGCTTTGTAGTTGAAACACAGATATTCCAGGCAGTTAAGAAACTAGTTGTATAAATAACTGTAACAGAATTAGTTACTAAGACTGTGAAGGTAAAATATTTATTGGGAAGTATGAAAAATGCCTGAACCTGACTATATCATGCTCTGAAGTGTTTCTTTAACTAAGAATTGGGAACATCAGGAAAATCACAGAGTAGAAGCAAATTCAAGAGAATTTGGAGGTCCAAAGTCATTTGGTGACAAAAGCAGTAAATAATAGGCTATCTAAACAAGGCAAGAGTAATAATCTGCTTGGTACCTTAAGGTACAAGTAGGGGAAATGTCAATTTTAGAAGTTAGGAGGGAACACAACTTCTTCTCCTTGCTCTGTGGTTTCATGGTGATACCAAATTCAGTATGAGTGTCTCAAAATTTTCTAAATATCTTCACCAAGAGTCAGTAAAATTAATTCATGGTTAAGATGCTGCAAGTATGTCCCACCTGACCCCTCAAGTTTCCAACTTGCTAGCTAGAGAGCATATGGATTTTAAGTTAATACTTAATTTATCAATTAGACATGCAAATCAAGTAGTCCACGTTTCCGGATCTCCTAGGCTTTGCAGACTTCTAAAGCTTAAGCAAATTTGAAGAGCTGAAGGGGCTCTAACAGATATCTCACAGAAATCCTTTAAACTTGGCCATGATTCTCTGAGCCATCACTTTTCAGTCCATAACAATTCTAGGTGGAAATTTTACTTCCTGTAAAACAACAACCATGTTCTAGTAATTCTTTTTTTTTGGTGGGGGTGGGAGGTAGTGAGTAGATACCCATCAAATATTTCTTGAATTCAGGTTTTCAAGGGAGAAAAGTCTTTATACTCCTATCATAATATTACCTGACCTGGGTGTAGTTAGAGCTCTCCCATACATATTGGTTCGTTTATTCCTCACAATAAAGCCTATGAGTGATATGTAATTATCCCCAACCGCAGCCAAGTATCTGGGCTTCTCAGAGATCTTGTAATCATTTTAAGGAGTATTATGTCAAACCACATCCCCACCCCTCACACCCCTGCTTGAAACTCCTCCATGGCTCCTTTCTGTTGTCAGGACAACGACCAAGTTTCCTACATGGCTCGTAAACCATTCCTGCTGCCTCACAACCTTTCCTCTTGCCACTCCCCGCTCACACCCCAGTCCCCAGCCACACTGACCTGTGGGGGCTTGCAAAACACAGCAGCTTTTTACTGCCCCCAGCCTTTGCGCATACCGTTCCCTCTTCCTGGAACTCCTTTTATCCCATGCCTTCCCTATCCTGGCTGACTTGTCCACCTTCAAGTCTCAGCTTCAATGCTTCTTCCGCTAGGAATCCCTCTTCGGTTCCTAAAGATCTGGGGTCAAATACTGTCCCAGCATTTACCAGCTGTGAGACTTTAGACAAGCTTCACAATCTGTCTGAGCCTTTATTTTGTCAGCCATAAAATGGGGACTACAGTTCCTCCATTATATGCCTGTATAGTGAATGAGTTACGACATGTACGATATTCAGAACTGTGTCTGACGCTTAGCAAATGCTCAGTCAGTGTTGTCTGTTGTTATTCTGTGTGCGCCAGGTACCCAAAACCACCCACCTTGTGGCACATTCCCTGCTGACTTTTCTATCTCCACGAGTCCGTAAGTTCCCTGAGAGCGGAGCCTGACTCGTTTACCCTGTATGCATCTCAGTGCCCGGCGTGCTCCTTTCTCCAGGTGCTTAATAATACCTACTGAATTGAATCAAAGTCATTTTATTTCAGTTTTCAGATTACTTACTAGTGCATTTTTATAATCATTATTCATAGAAAACTATCTCTGGACCAACACTGCCTAACTTGTATGTACGTACCTATGCTGAGAGGCTTCAGGCTCTCAGTAACAACCTGTCAACAGACTGTGGCATTAGCACCAGACCTGCGTCAACGACCAGAGCTTCAGCTCTGCATCCATGTATAACCCGCTACCCGCCCCTCAACGTTCTGAGCCACAGTTTCCTTACGGGGGGAAGAGAAGAAGATCAACTTCACAGGGCTGTTATGAGGATTAAGTGAGAGATACAACATGTGGAAATACAATATAAAGAGTGAAACAGTAGTCAATTTTAATAAAAATACACTGCATTTTTACTAAATGCTGCAAATCTAAGAGCATTCTATCAGACTGGAGAGTTTCGATTACCCTAAACTAGTTTCAGAAAATGCCTATCCTAGGCTTTAAATATTATTTTAAAGAAGACTATAACAAAAATGCCCATTTGTCAATCCTTTAAGAGCCTGGATACTTTGTCCTTTGAACTGGTGCTGTCTTTGGAGACAGAAGAAAGGATGCGCTAAGCCCAGCACCTTCCCTGCTGTCCCACCTGCGGAAGAGCTGGTGCCCACTAACCTGTGGAGCTGGCGATGGGCACAAAGGCGGCAGGGTTAAGGCTGCTCTGGAGTCCATTCAGCTGCCCTTCTACGGAGGACCCTCTGAAACACAAAGGAGCTTGGTCAGACCAGCAGACAGAAAGGCGAGGAGAATACAGGCCCTCCAATGGCTTCACCTGCTGCTCCTGGCATTTCCTCTCATGTGGCTCATTCCCTTGTTTCTTTCAAGACTTTGTTCAAATGTCATCTTCTCAGAGAAGAGTTCTATGACCAACCTGTACCCTTCTTCTGAAGTATTACATATTTTAAAATTTAGCGTCCATTTCTCCCCACTGGAATGTAGCACCAAGAAAGCACAGGCTTTGGCTGGGCATAGTGGCTCATGCCTGTAATCCCAGCACTTTGGGACACCAAGACAGGAGGACTACTTGAGCCTAGGAGTTCAAGACCAGCCTCAGCAAGAGGGAGACCCGTCTCTACAAGATATAAAAAAAATTATTCAGGGCTGGGTGTGGTGGCTCACGCCTGTAATCCTAGCACTCTGGGAGGCCGAGGCGGGCAGATTGTTGGAGCTCAGGAGTTCGAAACCAGCCTGAGCAAGAGCAAGACCCCGTCTCTACTAAAACTAGAAAGAAATTAATCAGACAACTAAAAATATATAGAAAAAATTAGCTGGGCATGGTGGCACATGCCTGTAGTCCCAGCTACTTGGGAGGCTGAGGCAGAAGGATCGCTTGAGCCCAGGAGTTTGAGGTTGCTGTGAACTAGGCTGACGCCACAGCACTCACTCTAGCCCGGGCAACAAAAGCAAGACTCTGTCTCAAAAAAAAAAAAATTATTCAGGTGTGGGGGTGCGCACCTATAGTCCCAGCTACTCAGGAGGCTGAGGTGGGAGGATCACTTGAACCCAGGAGTTAGAGGCTGCAGTGAGCTATGATAGTGCCACTGCACTCCAGCCTGTGCAACAGAGCAAGACCCTGTCTCAAAAAAGAAAGTACAGGCTTTGATCACTGCTGTATCTCCAGTGCCTAGAACAGTGTCTGACAGATAATAAGTACTCAATAAATACTTGTTTACTGAATAAATTAAATTCCTGGTATTGACTTAGATAAATCATAGAAAACACATTTAAAAAAAAAAATTTCATGTAGAGCAATGGTTCTCAACTGGGGAAGGTAGGAGGGAGAGATTTTTCTGTTCCCCCCCACCTTCGGGACATGTGGCAATGTCGATACATTTATGGTTATTACAACTATGGGGTGCTACTGGCAGCTAGTGGATAGAGGCCAGCAATGTACTGAACATCCTATAGTGCACAGGAAAATGCTCCAAAACAAAGAATTACCTTGTCCAAGATGTCAGTAATGCCGAGGCTGAGAAACTGTTATACAGCACTTCCCCTCATGCCAACTTTGACAAGAGACAGGACAGAATATATATGATTCTCTGGGCAGAGCTTCCCCAGTCACATGTCTCAGAAATTCTAGGATTAGTTTGATATCCTACAGACCATGTCAAGTCTTCCTTTTACAGCCTCATATAGCTCTCTGTAACTCTTTCATCACATTTATCAAAATTATAAAATTATATAATTGGTTGCTTAATATCTGTCATCCTTGCCAGAATGTAAGCTCCATAAAGACATTTTGTATCAATTTTATTCGCTGTTGTATCCACAGCTCCTAATACTGAATTTTGCACATATCAAATATTTAATAAATATTTTTTGAAAGAATCTGACCCATCATGCCCATAAATACACTTACTTGTTGGGCCCATCTGCTTTGATCACAAGTAAAAATTTTACCTGGGAGAGTAAAGCTTTCATATGCTCAGTTCTTTGTTGTTGTTGAGCAACATCCAACACAACCTTTAGTACCCCCCCCAACACTACTTTTCCATTGATTCATTCATTCCCACAAAAAATATTTACTAGGCATTTCCTGTGTTCAGTACTAGTGGGGAGACAGACATCAAAGCGAATACATGAGATACAAACTTTGTGATCAATGCTAAGGAGAAAAAGCATCAGGTGTTACGAGAGAATGAAGCAGGGGGACCTGATTTAGATGGTGAGGAGAGTGGTCTAGGATGGTCTTTCTGGGGAAGTGATCTTTCAGTTGAGTCCTGAAGTTATGAGAAGTAGACATGAGCCAAGAGTAGGGAGCAGGAAAGAGTTTTTCATGAAGAAATAGCATATATAATGACTCTGAGGCAGAAGTGGGCTTAGCATGTTCTAGGAACCTTTGAAGACCAGCAAAGGGGGTCGGCTGGGGTGGGGCTAGTCAGCAGTGTTTGCCAAACCTCCTTGACAGGAATCACCTGGGGCCACTTGTTAATCACAGGGCTTTGCAGTCTCTTCCTTTGGAGATACTGACTCAGTGGGCCTGGGGTATTGCCCCAGGTGTGCAGGTGATTCATATCCCAGAGGAGGGAGGGAAACATTGGCTAGTAGGTAAACAGGAAGGTGGTCTGAGGTTTGGGTGCCCACATAATCCCACCTGTGAAAGAGACATGCGCCCTGAAAAAAATACAGCCCAGCATCTATGCAAGGATCACACTGTCGTATAGCCTTTCCCCTCTGGCAAGCTGTGATTTGGGCCCTACTCTTTCCTTTCCACTTTCATTTTGAGGACAAGGGGGAAAGGAGAGAGGCAGGAGAGAAAGGAACACGGGGCTTGGCTTCTCCCTTTTCCCATAAGCCTCAGCCTTGGAGAGCTACATTTGAAATAATTATGCATTTTATCTCAGCCCCTTTTGGGACCCCAAAACCCACCCAAAGCATCTGTAGACTGATATTTGCTCTTGTGTGAGAGAATGAGAAAGGAAAACCTCCAAAGGGCCTAGGATGGGCTCTTGCCTTTACAGAAGTTAAAAACCCTTAGGACCACTGTGCTTGCTCTCAGTTTCACAGAGTGGTCAAAAAGGGAAGCAGGCAAAAGGGAAAATTCTTTGGGTCAGTAGAAGAAACAGAGGCAGTGCACAGGGAGCTAGCTGCCTGGAGTGAGAAGAGTCCCTGGGGGGTTAGACCCAATGAGTTCTGGGTCCCTAGCACTCTCTAGCCTTCTCCCTCTCCTCTCTGAAACCCCCAACCCACCTTTCACCTTCAGAGGCTTTATCCCGTTCCTCACCCAAGATCTCCTGACCCTGTGTCTCCCTGTGTCCAGTTGTACTCATGTTTTCATCCTCCTTCCTCCCATCAACTCCTATCAAAGGCCTTGGAAGGCACCACTAATTCAGAATTTGAACATTTCTAATGATTCTGTTTCTACCACAGGGTCCCCATTCCCTCTGTGATGGAGAAATGTGTCCATAGCAATCCAAGGGAAACTCTTGAGTGAATTTTTCCATGGAAATATTGGTGCACAAAATGGTTATTATTACTTCAGGCACATTGTGGGTAAATATGCTTTTGTTGTGATAACATCATTTCCTTGGGAAAATTCATTCCAACTTCTGGATGAACCACTCCTAAATGAGAACTTTTGAAACACAGCTTGAGAGCCTGTATGTTAATCTGCACTTGTCCCTGCAATGATTCTTTGCTGCTTTCCTGGGAATACCTGTGTTTTAGGGAATATTTATGCAGAGAGGTATGTATGGGTTCCCTTGGTTGTCTTTAAGTCAGTTACTGTAGTTTAACAACAGGATAACAGGACCTACCTAATAGGGTTGTTGAGGATTAAATAAGATGGTGAATGTGAAGCACATCCTAGTACAGTGTGTTATACTAAGGACTAAATAAACATTAACTATCACGAGTATTGTCATTTTTACTTAGGAATATTGATCGACACTCTCTGCATTTACTATAAGCCTATTCACACAGAGAAATATCTTTTCTGCCAGTGTCAGAATAACTTGTTCAACTGTGTACCAAACAAAGTAGGGAGCTCGTATTACAGGGCTGTGTTGTATAAAGCATGTATCTTTTTTTTTGTTTGTTTGTTTGAGACAGAATCTCGCTCTGTTGCCCTGGCTAGAGTGAGTGTCGTGGCGTCAGCCTAGCTCACAGCAACCTCACACTCCTGGGCTCAAGTGATCCTGCTGCCTCAGCCTCCCGAGTAGCTGGGACTACAGGCATGCACCATCATGCCCGGCTAATGTTTTCTATATATTTTTAGTTGTCCAGATCATTTCTTTCTATTTTTTTAGTAGAGACGGGGTCTCGCTCTTGCTCAGGCTGGTCTCGAACTCCTGAGCTCAAACAATCCGCCCGCCTCGGCCTCCCAGAGTGCTAGGATTACAGGCGTGAGCCACCGCACCTGGCCTAAAGTATGTATCTTTAAGCATGAAAATAACAGTGCAGTGGGATGCTCTTCCTATAAGAAAGGCCCATGGGAACTGAGACTGATTGGAATAACGTATCTCCCATCTTATCCTAAGTGGAACATCAAATGTTAATAGAATCAGCCACTTTACTGAAATTCTAATGCTCTTTCTCTCTGAATAGTTGAATGGGCAAAGTTAAATACGTGTTTGACACAGCTCCATTACCTCTTGTTTTCTGATCATACTCCACATAGACTATAAGGAAGTGGCTTAAGATGAACTTAGAAAAACTGGAGTTATAAAATGAGTTATACAAGAGTTTTACAATGAGAAATACTGAAAAGATGGGCCCAGAAAGATGCCATTATCTTTATGTTAATAAACATTAGAGTTCAAACCCAAGAAGAGTGACAGATGTGAATTATCCAGTCCTTAACTGCTCTTCTTGCAAATGGTGCAAGTGCCTGGGAGAGGGAAAAGTGAGTCAAAGGTTGAGAGTTAGAGGCTTACTATAATCTCAGCTGTGGTAATGGACGCAATTCAGGCTCTTCTCTGAGGATGACTGTCAATGATTATTAAAAACTGCTTAAACGCAGGCTGCCTGATTAGCTTAGCCCCTTAAAAACTGTAATAAGAAATGTGGTTGTGTATAGTAGCAACAAAGAATTAGAAGAATTCCATGAACAGTGACATGCTCCTTTCAACTAAGGCAATCTCTTTCCTTGGGACATGTTCATGGCTAGCACCTAAAGAGTTTCCTTAAATATTAAATGTGTACTTCCTAACCCTGAATTGGATTCACTTGCTTCACACCTATCTACTTCTCTTGCCTCTTCCATTTTTCTGAGGTCTGAGAAAGAACCTGACATCAGCATTATTCCTACTCTGAGAGGACAGCTCTCCTGGGCCTTTTAAAGAAGTTGTTCAATGATGCATTACAAACAAATAATATCCCCAGAAGATGAAATACTGCCTGTATTTATCATTTTGAAAAATTTCCTCTATTGCAAGTCTCTATTTAGGGAATATAAGCCAATCAAATGGCTGGCTAGGAATTCCACTGGCATCAAGACCACACCATATAGCCAGCCCATATAACAAATCATCACCAGTCTGAGGAGGGTTATAATGAGCAGTATCTCCATTATCTATTTTGCTAGTCAGGCTTCTGATGTACTTTTTCATGGATCTTCATTTCCTTTATTTGTGGTTTCCTCTGTTCTTTTTTTGTCCATTATTTTGATCAGTGGAAACTTTTCTGAAAGTGATATGCTTTCTTTAAGGTCTGTTTTGTTCATTACTTCACACGGTTGACTGTGGTTAGTGCTATATTGTTTCTCTTTGGGTTCTTTTCAAGGCTTTCCACATCCCTAACACAGGGGTGCTAGTTTTCTATTTCAATGGTTTAGTAAAAGTTTATCTTGGATTCATGCCACCACATCAGAGATGACCTTTCTGCAGAAGGAAGGACCCACAAAAGGAAAATGCTCAAGATTTTACAGGAAGAGCTAGAAATGCTGACCTTACCAGGACTGTGGCAAAACAGACGTGGCTGCATTTGTGAAGGTCCTGAAAACAAACAACCCCAAACTTGATCACTTTTGTAAAATACAGGTGATAACCAGCCTCTTTCAATTCCCAAAGAAGAGAAGACATCCCGGGGACAAGTTAAAAAATTCCCCAAGAAAGGAATATATACTCTAACTTTTCTTAGCAAATACTTAGTCACAAATTAAATACCTTACAATTTTCCTTACAACATACCTACAAGCACATAGATATATGCATGCCTCTTCCTTGTATCTATCAGTCCAGGGATTATACATGCATTTCATAAATAGAAGCTAATATGTTAATCCTTAGAAAATAACAATTAGAACATTATTCATTAGGGCCTAGTTCCAAAACCAATTCAAGAAACATTTAGTGAAGTCAACTTTTGTGCAGTAGTGGTGCACAGGACTCTGTTTTATAAATATACTATACATTATTCCACTGTATTTGAGGTTATAGTCCTTTTTGTTCCTGATATTATTTATGTGGGCCCTTTCGTTTTACTCATTAGTCTTTCCAGAGCTGATCTTTTCTATTGCTTTTGTCAATTTCATTCATTCCTTCAACAATTATTTAATGAACCCCTATCCTGTGCCAGACACAATTTGAGGCACTGTTCTCTCTTGTTCTGCCATATGCCTGGCTATTCTAGGTGATTTCTGTATTTTTCCTCCTTTCTTTATTTTCATTAGTTTACTCTGTTGTCCTTTTTATAGCTTTTCAAATTAAATAATAACTCGCTTATTTTTAATCCCTCTTGTCTTTTCAGTAAACATATTTAAGATAAAGTTTACTTTTGAGTGTAGTCTTAGCTATCCCACAAATTTGATATGTAGTACTTTCATAGCTTTCAGTTCTAAATATTTTATAATTTACATTAAGATAATCTCTTTAATGTATGAGTAATAGGTACACTATTTTTTAAAATTTCTCAACACGGATTTTTTTTTAAAAGTCTTCTTTTAATTATTTCTAATTTAAGTGGCTTATAGATAAAGAGTGTGAATTGTTTGATATTGATATTTGGAAACGTATGGAGCCTTCATTTGTGACATAGTATGTGCTAAACTTTTCCACATGTACGTGAAAAGAATGTACATTCTCCCTGTTGGATACAGGAGTCTATGTACAGCTATTAGTGCTTTTCAGACTGTGAGTTGCGGCTCATACTTGGGCTGTAAAATCAATTTAGGGGCTCAAAATCAGCATTAAAAAAAGAATAGAAAATAATATTTTGTGAAACTTAAATTTCATATATATACATACATACAGATAGATATTTTTACTGGATTGCATATCAAATATATTTTTTATTATGAGTGTTGGTCCAAAAAGATTAAAAGCCACTTATTAAAGCAAACTATTAATTTTACATTTCAAATATTCAAATCCTCAGTAGTTCCTGTTTGAGTTGCCTATCAGTTACTGACAGAAGTACATTTTAAATAAATTACCCAGTATGATTGATTATTTGCCAGTTTCTCCTTCTAATTTTGTCATCTTTGCATTTATATATTTTGAATTTGTGATGTGAAGTACATACAAGTTCTTTTCTTTATCCTTATTAATACTTTTTGCTTAATTCTATTTTACCTGATACTAATATTGCTACACCAGTTTTCCTTCTGATTAGTTTTTCATGGTTTATCTTTTTGCAACGCTTTATTTTCTACCCCTCTGAGATTTTACTTTAGGTATGTTTCTTTTAAGCAGCCTACAACTAAACTTTTAAAAAGATGCAATTTGATCATCTCTTTTTTAATAGAAGAATATAATGTTAACACTTATTGTGACCACTTGTATATTTGGACTTATTTCTATCTTAGTTTTTGTTCTCTATTTACCATATTTTTCCTTTGCTTTTTTCTTTTCGTGTCTTCCACTGGATTCATAAAGTTGCTACATTTACTTTTCCCTCCTCTATTGGTTTGAAAGCTATAGACTACATATCAATTATTTAGCTATTTTTTTCCTAAGTATAAAGTCATTCAGTATTTCTGTCCCATCCTTAAACTTGACACAGACTCTATCCATTGAATACTCTTGGTCCCTGTATCTTTTTTTGTTGTCTTAAATGTGTTTTATTTTTTTAAAAACCAATAATTATTTTTATAGTCACGAACATTTATTGACATTTTATAAATTTGTTGCACTTCATTGTTTCATGTTATACAACACTTCTGGGTTCACTTTTATCCTATACAGTCTTTACTATTTACTATTAATAGTTCTTTTAGTGACGGTTCACACGTGGTATACTCTTAGACTTTGAATGTTTCAAATTATTTTTATTTTACCTTCACTCAAATGACAGCTTAGCTATGTATAAAATTCTACACTAGAAGTTACTTTACGTCTCAACACTTTGAAGCTATTAGCTATTGTCTTCTAGCACCCATTATTGCTGAGGAGAAGAATGCTGGTACTCTGTGTTCCTTTGTAGTTAAAGAGAATTTTCTCTCAGGTAGTGTTTAGACTTCTCTTTCTGCTTAATGTTCTACAGTTTCACTATGAGGTGTCTAGAGGTACATTTATTTTGGTACATGACATGAATTTTTTAGCTGAGGACTCATGTCTTCTTCCATTCTGGAAAATTCTCAGTTATTATTTTTTAAAGTGTTGCTTGTTCAACTAACCCTTAGGTCTTTCTTCTGATACTCTGATCAGAGTCATATGTCATGTTCCACAAGACACTCCTATTAGACACATGATCTAACATATCTGACTATTTAAAAATATTAATTTATCTGTAAAGAATTCATGTTCCAGTTGTTGATTTTGTTGGCAATCTTTCTTAGTATTAGATTTATTCATGTGTTTTGGAATTTTGGTTTGCAGGCTTATTTTGAATGGGAGTCATTTCCCCTCTTGTCTCTCTTCTTGCTCATTCCTCCCTGTCTGAAGATTATATAGTTGCCTCCACCTAGGTGCCCTGACACCAGTCCATAACCAGGCTTTATAGTGGCATTCTGGGGCCTTGCCTCAGTGATATTTAGAAATCCAGGTCAGTTCTGAGACATGAACAGGCAAGGGTAAATCACTGTCTTGCTGACTCTGTAGGCCCATAGTCTCATATAAATATGTAGCCTCAGTCGGTGGGTCTATGCTAGTTTTATCAGTCTCCCAATAGAAAAGCCCACTGCATCCTTTAGGGTTTTTCAACCTTGGTATAGAAATTTTGGACTGGATAATTCTTTGTAGTGGGGGACTATCCTGTGCTCAGCAGCATCCCTAGACTCTACCCACTATTGCCATTAGCATTCCCCCAGTTATGACAATAATGTCTCCAGATATTGAAAAATGTCCCCTGGGGAGCCAGATCGTCCTCAGTTGAAAATCAGTTTTGGGGGAGGAAGGGATGGGTATATACACACCTAATGGGTGCAGTGCGCACCGTCTAGGGGATGGACACGCTTGAAGGTCTGACTCAGGTGGGGCAAGGGAGATATACGTAACCTAAACATGTTTACCCCCGTAATATGCTGAAATAAAAAAAAATTAAAAAAACAAATTGGTTTTATTTTCAAATAGTGATCCCGGCTTTAGTCTCTCATCTTAGTAGATCACTTGCAGGCCCCAGTACGCCACAGGAGCTGAACTCCAGCTGGCTACTGCCTGCTTCCAAAGGAGAGTTCAGAAAGCTTGTAGCTTCTGCCTCATTCATTGAATCTCATTTAATTTTGAGGCCAAGAAGATATTTCCGTTGTTTTGAAGCACAGCTATGTCCTGTAGATTTTCTTCTTTAAACTTTTTATCTACCATTGCTATGTGTTTGAAGCAGAGAGGGGTTGTTAAAGTGTGAACTTTATCAGCCAACTTGACTAGAAGTCAGTAGGTCTAAATCTAATCTTTCCTTTTGTTTGAAACTAAGCCTTTTCCTTCAGTGGTTTTTAGAGTTATTACTGTTCAGGAAATCAGAATGTGTTTGAGTAGCCATAGACTTGCTAGCTAGAACCAAATTACACTTATAAATATCAACTTACTAACAACAAAAATGTGATTTCTTTTAATAGGGAACAACTGCAGCAGCAGACATTACAACTATACCAACCAGCATGCATTGGAGACAATGTAAGTCAGAGAAGCACATTATCTCATTTAATTCTAAGAAAATTCCTAAGATGCAGGTAATATTTTTACAGATAATGAAACAGAAACTTAGATATTGCTCTAAATAACAATTAAGTGAAGGAGCCAGGATTCAAATCTTATTTCAAATCCTGTGCTGTTAACAATTGTGCTCTACCGCCTCCCATACACTACTCTACATAATATAAATAATTACTGATGAGATAATTGTTATTTAGTGATCTTTGACACCTTGACACAAAATACTGTCACTACCACCACCACTATCACCTCCACCACCACTTCGCCCACAATCTCTCCCACCACCATTTCCCTCACCACTACCACCACTACCATTTGCTAAGAACTTATCACGAATATAAGTTATATCAGGGGTTGAGGACTGAGCTTATCTCCTCTCAAAAATAAACTTCATGAAAGCAGGGATTTTATCTCTCTTGTCCACTGGGGTTATCAACAGTGTCTAGAGCAATGTAGAACACAATGGACAATCAATACATATGTGATGAAAGGGTAAAGACAGGTTATCTGTCTTTAAGAGACTTACAGGAAGCACAACACATGAAAAAAGAGAAATAAAACAAGCAAGTTGATGGCAGAGTCAGCAGAGGAGCTGAGGATGGGGCAGTTGGGAAAGATACATTAAAGTGATGAACTAAAACCCAATCTTAAACAAAAGGCAGGACATAGGTTCAAGAGGGCTAAGGGCACTCTGCAGAGATGACATGGGCATGTAGAACAAAGAATGGGAAGCAGGGGTGCAGAGCAGTCTGCGTACGAAAGAGTGGTATAGTATACAGAAGGTGGGAGAGAGGGCAGAGGACATATTGCAGAAGGCTTGTGTGTCAGAGTAAGGACTCCCAGCTTTATCTTGCAGGCACTTGGAAGCCTCCAAAGACATCGTCAGAACAAAGGCTTGAAGAACTATGTTAGGGAGATATTTAAAAATTGTTTCCTAGGCCTACTCATGTACCCTATTTCTTTAAGAAGAATCAGTTTGGATAGTTTTAAAACTTCTACCTTGTTCTACTTAGGTTTTCTTTTTCTTCAAGAAGAAACAATTTATATACTTTATATTTTTTACAATATTGTCTTTCATCCAGTTTTTAAAATTCAGTGTACACAACTGTGCACAGTGTTCTTATAATTTTTCAATCTCCTCTATATCTACTTTTAATGTCTTTTTCCTATTTTTAATTCTCTTATTTTTCTGGCAGGGGTATGTTTATTTTCTCCTTCCCAGTCCCCCTACCCCAAACTAAATAAGGTTTTGACCTTAACTAATTTTATGGCTTGGTTTTCACTTTATATTGCTTTTCTTCTTGATTTCCTTTTATCTGTTTTTCTTAGCTTTGTTTTATTGTCCCTCTTCTAATTTCATGTGATAAAAGTTTACTTCAGGTACAATACAAATGTGCCTGCATATTCATTGCTCCCATCATCTCCCACGTGTGGTGGATACTACTAATCAATGAAAGCTCTCTTCCTTGCTGAGTCAAGAAAGTCCTCACCATTCTTTTGAACACAATGCTCTGGGCACTCAGCTGAAGGCAATTTATCAGATGAAGCCAATTTGCCATTTGTATCTTGGTTAATTTCTTTACAATCTTTCCATATTTTGGCGATGACTAAGATTATGAATTTACCTTTGAGTACATCTTTGACTACACTTCAAATATAAGTTTTGATGTATACAATTCTTATTTTCAATATCATCTGCATTATAATTTTGATCAATTACATAAAAGAATGTTTTAAAATTTCCAAATTATTTGGGCATTTGTCCAGAGTTGTATTTTAATATTTCATTGTATTATAAAGTGGTCAGAGAATGAGTCCTGTATAATTTTTACTTTTTGAGGATTTAATTGAAATGTTCTAGTTTTAAAAACTATTCCATGGGAGCTCTTGTCCAAAACCCTTTATATCCATAGATTTTATTTGCCTATAATAGTGACTATTACTTCTATTCTCTTTCTGGAATTCATTATTTTAGGTTGAATCTATCTTTTCTCCCATCATTTTTATCTTTGTATACTTTTTCCTCAGAATTTTGGACATTTGTCTTTTAGTTCATGAATTCAATTTTCTGCAGTGCCCAATCTCTATTCACTGTGTTCATCTCAGTTTTTCACTTAGGTAGTTCTCATCTCTATGCAATCCTCCCTGACTTTAGACCACTTGCTCTTTCTATATGATAGCTTTTTCTAGCTCTTCACAAAGATGCACTCTATCCTAAATTTTCTTAAGATTATCTATTTTCTAAAATGTTTCTTTTTTGCTTAAACTTATTTCAGAGGTTGGCAGTACCTCTGGATCTTCTCCATGAAGCTTTCTTTAATCTATACTATCTATTCCTAGTCCCCAATATTTTTCAGTATTTGCTCATCCTTAGAGAAGAAAGTCTAAGTTTGCCATTAAGGGCTAATGTTCACGGAGGAAATGATATGGATTCTATCAGAGGCTGGTATAAATTCCTGCCCAAATCTTATAAAAAGGAATTTTCATACTCAGATAAAAAAGAACGGAAGTGAGGGATGGGAAATATCCAGCAGTGGTATTACTATTTCAGTAACTATTTTAACACCCCAGCAGGCAGGGATGAGAAGATTTTAATTTAAATTACACGAATATGAATCACCAAAGGAGGATCCGTCATTCGTGACCCTCACACACCTCTCCTTCCCAGTGAACCACATGCAACCGTGCCACTCTTGGTTAGGTGTGGTTGCTAGGACCCTCTTCTGACTGATGTCATTGTCCATACCAAAAACAAACCCTAAGACCTCCTAATGCCATCACTGAGATCCAAATCAGGACAGTGAGTAGAAGAAAGAGAGTCTTAGTGGCAGACCTCCTGGCTGGTGCTTACCTCCTTCCTACCTTCAGGCCTTGCAACTCAGAGTGAAAGGGGATCATCTGGGATATTCCAGGTCTCCCTCTCATTTCCTAGACTGCACTCTCACAGGCAGGCACTATACAAAAGCCCTTAATGTTGTTTTTCATTCCCATCCTTTCTGTGCTACATCTAACAGAATTTCCCCCAACACCTTTAACATGACAGTAGCATTACTTCATTGGTCATTTGAGTGGTAAAACTGGTGTAGAAAGGGAGGGGAGCGAGTTCCTAAGAGTGTACGTTACATTTTTCAAAAAGCAATATTTTAAAATAATTAATCTGCCATTTGCTGCATAGATGTATTTGGATGAATCGTCAGGGACCTTGGAAATCAGTGGTCTATTGGGAAGAATCTAAGGTTAGCATAGCAGGTGATATGTGTTCCAGTTGTGGCTTGGCCATTGCCTACCTGAACACTTTGCTACACACTCATAGCCCCATACTATTCCATCCCTTTATCTTCTAGCACAAAAATTCTATAATCACATATTTTGGAAGTGTATAATTTAAAGACTCCTATATTTAAGAATGGAAATGCCAAAGATTCAATTATGTTTCTTGAAACTACACATAATAAAAGGCTAAAAGGCTGACAGAAGATGTTTAACCTACAATATGACATTTATGTTCATATCAAGAACTTTTGGAGCATTTGTAACTCCTGATGACTTTGCCCTAGAATCTTCTCACTTTAATGACTCACATGCTAAAAATATAGAACACAGTGTTTTTTAACCTGATGCTTATTTTTTATATTTTCTGACATGAACCTCTAAACATCTTCTGCAGCACTGCAGACCTTACCACACTGATTGGCATTTAGCTTTCCCAGGCTCCTGAGCTCCTGACTGCTTTCCTCCCTCTGAATCCCTAGCAGCCTGTAACAAACACCACTGTCCTGGGTGCTGACACAGAACAGTAGTTACCTTCAGCTTCCACTGAGGTCACTGACGCAGAGTATCCTAAGACCTGGGTAAGGAATAGTAATCCCAGCTATTTAAAGAAAAGCACTGGAGAGTTCAGTCTGTGTTTCTCAAAGAGTTTTCTTTCTTCAGAGAAGTCTCCCAAGTCACAATAGCTTTTGACCCTGCTTTCAAATTCATCTCTAGTCTATGCGTTTTGCCCCTGTGCCTGGCAAATTTCAATCTCCTCAGGTTTCTTTCTTCATATTTCCTGGAGAGTATGATTCTGGCTCTGGAAAAAAGGTCACTGACAAGGAGATAGTTCGGATGCATGTAGTTGCTCAGAGGCTGTCATCCTTCTTAGTCCAGCTGACCACTTGGAAGAAATACCACAAATAGTTTTGAAAGGAGGATCTGAAGAGGGTACTAAATTATGAAGTGTTGCGAACATTATAGAGGGAAAGCAGGAAAGGCTACTGGCATTATGCAAATAGTGGGGAAAAAAAGAAAACGGAAAAAATTCTAAATCATTTTCTTCACAGAATTGAAAAGTGAGATTTAGCTATAGGAAATATAAGTATACGAATTTTAGAACACTAACAAAGAACTGCTGGGCCAAGAGGGGATGAGGAAAATGGCTATAAAGCATCAGGGCTAAAAAACAAATGTGCTCATAAAAAAGCTTTCAATGGAATAGACAGAAAACAAGTTATTTTGGTTAATTATTCAGTAGGGACAGTGGTTTTTGTTTTACAGATGGGAAAATGAAACCTTTAGAGGGAAAGTGACTTGAGTATTATCATAAAGAAACAGGACCCCACTGTTCTGATTCTCAACTCCCTTTGCACCAAAATCCACACGACATTCCATCTTTAATGTTCTATTGTTCTCTAAACTCAACCCTCTAGGATGTGGAAACTCTGATGCTTTTGGAAATTGCTTCTATATTTGTCTAATGCCAACTTCTGTGTTAGGAGAGGTTTGAAGTTCAACCCAAAAACACAGGGCTTGGCATGGTCAAAAGCTCATTACAACTTCTCATTAGTTGTGTCTCTTGGGGCAACTATGGCATTCCTGAGTGTGACTCAGTATCACCAGTCATAACTCAGGGTTCCTGATTAATCTGAATTGAGCCAGAGTCCACAGTAAGGCCATTAATAAGATCCAAGCAAATGAAGCAACACATCTTGTAAGGAGGAAGTAAAAAATTACATGAAAATTTCTTGAAATGCCATCTTATTACTAACCATAATAATACCTAACACATATTCAGCATGTATTATGTATCAGGCACTGGATTTGTGCTTGACATTCATTAATTCATTTATTTCTCTTACGAACCTTATGAGGCAGGTACTATTTTATTGTTATTACTATTTTAAAATAGAAAACTGAGTCACAGAGATGTTGAGTAACTTGCAATTCTGCCTAGGAACAAGAATTACTTTAGAATAGTTAGAATATATCGACTGATACTCAGGATCCCGATTTCAGGAGTCATGAGAAGTTTCTCTAGATTAAAAATAACCTTGTCAATCCAAATAAAGTATGGGGTTTAGTTCATAGTAATGTACCACTGACAGTTTCTTGGTATGGTACATTCTGCAAATTTAACATGGCAAGGTAAGATGTTAACAGTGTAAAAAACTGGGTGAGTGGTACATGGGAACTCCCTGTACTATCCTTATAATTTTTCTATAAATCTAAAATTAATATAAAATATGGTTTATTTTTAAGAAAAAATGGATACTGGATACTTGATAGAGGGAGCTTTTCATTGAGTCCATCCACATGAAAAACCATGCTATTATTTTTCCTAAAAGTCATAAAAATAGTTGAAAACTGTGGGGCCTTCACAACACTGCACATTTTACATGTAAGTGAGAGAATGCTAAGGTCTCCATTAGTACTAACTTAGCTTCAGAGACTTGTGCTAGAGTTTTAAAGGCAAATTGGAAACTATTTCCTGGAACAACGCCTCACAGCATGCCTTTTGATATTTGGATTATATTACTTAAATGCTGAAGAAATCTTTGCTTTTTCCCCCTTCTGTGCATTTTTGATGCTGAGCTGTTTCCGGTTTTCCCACACTCCTGCCTGTCACAGAGAAGAAACCACAAAAATGCAGTAAAGCAAAGTCTGTCCAAAGAGCTGCAATTCCATCTCAGGAGGCTGAGGAGTTCTCCTGCCAGCTGCGAGTTCAGGGCAGCAGGCAGCGTCTTCAAACATCCAGCCCTGCTGCCTAAGCCCACCTCTCCACCAGCTGACCAGCCACCATACAGACCACCCCGGGCCATCTCAGGGTGCTGGCAATAACCAGAGAATCCACAAACAAGGAGCACACTGGCAAATTCAGCATTCACATCCAACTCACTAATTTTCCTAGTTAACTGTGGGCTTTTCAAACCTGTGAAGGAGAGTGTGTTTTTAGAATGCATGAGGGTGACTAAGGCTTATGGAGTTTTTAATGTGTGCCAGGCTTTGCTCTATGTACTATATTAACTTTGCTAGTATTTATCAACTGACCTTGGAAGTAGATACCCTTAATCAAAAGATTAACTTGTAACTTGCTGAAGGTATCAAATTAATGAAGTGTGGCTACAAAGGCTGCACCCTTCAGGATTTGACTCTACTCTTTCTAAGGTGAGAAGATACACAGTTTCCTTTCTATTTTGCTACTGGAATTCAACCAGAAACTGCAGCCTTCTTACTGCCTTTCCTTACTACTCCAGAGGGTTCTGCAGTTATTATAATGCCAACTATTCCTAGAACAGTGTTTGGTACTTTAGTGGGCACTGAATAAATATTTGTTGGATAAAGGAATAATGGCAGCAATATAATTAAAACAGTCACAAGGGTTTGTTTTCAATCCAAATCCAGAATTTGATTCACCATCCAAGGAGGGAAAAACAGTAACTACTTTTTCTATGTCCTAGGATTCTTTCTTACAACTAATACTGATCTTGTAAAGGACAAATGAATGACAAGCCTCAACAAAGGCAAGAGAAATACAAATCTCCTCTAGGTGTCCACACAGCAGGAAAGGCCTGCCTTTTCCAGACACCTCTGTAAAGCTCCCCAATTTTAAACTAAAAAAGGGCTGCTTGAATCAACATCTTTTACCAATCTATTTCTAGTTCATTAACCAAAAAATGGCTGGAGGTAGAGTGAAGGATTGTGACCTACAAAAATTTGATGCAGGCACGGAAATGTCTTTTTTGGTATAAAATAGGTGGATTACAAAGGTATTATTATAAAAACACTGTTGCTATACAGAGCTTGTTGACTAATGTGAACAAAGTTTATTTTCTGAAATGAAATCTTAATCCTGTATCTTCTCATTCACCTGCCTAAAAGTGAACAAACAAACAAGGGGGGAGAAGAAGGGTGCTGATCTGATTTTGTAGAATGACCAAGAAAAGATACATGGAGGAAGTTTTCATTGCCTTTTTCCAAGCCCATGGTTCAGGACTGTTACACCTGGTGCACTGTCAGATTGTAGTTCTTGTCAGAGGCCAGCAGAGTTGGTTAGCAATGACCCTGAACCCTGCAGGCAGCTCTCATCACAATCACCTGTGGAACCTAACCGAGCAGTGCCTGCCCCTCCCACAGGGGAGAGACCCGCCATCCGCATGTTGCAGTAGCTCCACAGGTGATTTCAACTGTAGCCAGGGCTGAGCCTGTATTCCCCACCAGGTGTTCTTGTTTTCAATACCTCAATAACTATCTTCAAAGCTCCACAAATAAAGAGTACTATTAGCTTAAAATTGATATAACTCAAAGAAAGTGAACAGAATATTACAGAAAACTTACTTGGAAGCCCTCTGGGATGTTGCCTTTCTGAGCATTTGTTTGTGATTGGGTGGGGGCTTGGGGACCAGGGAGGAGGAAGAACTTGGAGGTGGCACCAGTTTTTGTGGCAGAGTGGTTGGCTTCTGGCCACTAACTGTAGCACTTGAAATTCTGCAGCCTGCCCCATTATTCACTGTCCATAAGTTGGAGTTAGGTAGTGTCTGGCTACCAAAGATTGCCTACAAGGAAAAGAAAAAAAATGATTGATGGAGATCCTCTTCACAACCCATCTGTTATACGTAACTGGTTTGTAAACCTGAAGGGTGGCAAAAAGAAAAGGGGAGCTGTCAAATAAAGTCATTGTTTTTAAAGGGAAAACTTCTCTGATGTTGCCAGTGCAGGTCTAGATTCAGAGAAGGGGAATCTCTCAAAGCAGAGAATTGGGATGATCTTGCTGAAAGTACACTGGGCTAGGAATCACAGCATCTAGGTAATATGTGTTGGTGCCCGTGCATGAATCAGGAAAGCATTTGGTCTCTCTCGGTCTTAGTTTCCTTCACTGTGAAAATCAACGAATTTTTAATGAATGTCTCTTAGCAGGTATCAAGCACTAGAAATAAAGCACAGACTAAAACTAACTAGAAACTTGACTCCATTCCAGCCCACACTAAAACTGTGAACTCTAGAAGATTTGCACATAGGAGGATAAGGAAGAAGTCAGCACGGCCAGGGCATCGTGAGCAAATAGAGAGTGGAGAGATGAGGCTGGAACAGGAACCATGAACCAGACCCGGTCATGGGCTTGAGGGCTAGTTTAGAATTCTTTGTTTTTTTTGGGTTTTTTTTTTGAGACAGAGTCTCAATCTGTGACCCAGGCTAGAGTGCTGTGGTGTCAGCCTACCTCATAGCAACCTCTAACTCCTGGGCTCAAGCGATCCTCCTGCCTCAGCCTCTGGAGTAGCTGGGACTAGAGGTGCGTGCCATCACAACCAGCTAATTTTTTCTATTTTTAGTAGAGATGGGATCTCACTCTTGCTCAGGCTGGTCTCAAATTCCTCCTCAAGCAATCATCCCACCTCAGCCTTCCAGACTGCTAGGATTACAGGTGTGAGCCACCAAGCCTGGCCCTAGTTTAGAATTCTGATGTAGCAATACCTTATTGACTTAGAGCCACCAGGCCCAGCTAATTTTTAATTTTTTTTTCTTTTTTTAGAGACGGGGTCTTGCTATGTTGCCCAGCTAGTCTCAAACTCCTGGCCTCAAGTGATTCTCCCGCTTTGGCCACCCAAAGTGCTAGGATTATAGGTGTGAGCCACCGCATCCAGCATGAATTATATTATATTTTTAATACTGTCTGTGAACTGCCATCAGTAAGAACACCTATTCAGTAAATGTTGTCATGGTGACAACCACATTTCCTAATCCACCAAGTTTTTCTTTTTTTTCCCAAAACCTTTCTGAGACATCTAAATACAAACAAAAAGATGAATGAAAAGGGCAAGCTGAGAACAGTGAGTATAGTGAGCTGTCATTTCTATAAAAAAGAAAAAAGTTTACATACAAACATATATGTATACACCAACACACACAGTAATATCTGCACAGAACAATTCTGGAGGAATACACAAAAAACTGGTAGCCTTCATGGAGAAGAACTTGTTAA
The DNA here is from genome assembly GCF_000956105.1 of Propithecus coquereli. Taxonomy (NCBI): domain Eukaryota; kingdom Metazoa; phylum Chordata; class Mammalia; order Primates; family Indriidae; genus Propithecus; species Propithecus coquereli. The sequence goes on along the minus strand of NW_012150840.1, from coordinate 15,836,219 downwards.
CTGGGGGTCAAGGTAGGAGGGAGACTATCTTTTTACTACATATCATTTGTATCTTTTGAATTTTGTACTGTGTATGTAGTAATTTATTACAAAAATAAATAAATTATTAAAAAGACAAAAGGAAGTCTAGTTCTAATAACATTTAAGCCAGTAACAAATTTAACTCAGTACAAGTCAAAAATATCCAAATGAAGCCTAAGTTTCAACCAGCTGGGTATAAGACTCCCTATTAGATTGGGTTAAAGAAGGAATTAACTGTTGAACACAAGCTACAAAAGCAGATTAGGTCATCAGTGAAAGGCAGAGAGACCCAAAGTAAATGGAAAAGAACATGGCTTGCAGTCAAATGTGCCTGGGCTCAAATGCTGGCCCTGTCACAAAGTGGGTGATCTTTTCAAGTTACTTTAACCTTTCTGAGCTTCAGCTTTCTCATAAGCAATTAAAATTACTTTGCTGGATTGTTGGAGAGTAAATGAAGATCCTGCAAGTAACCCTAGCCCAAGCGTTCAATAAGAGTTTCCTGAAATAAATTAAGAGCCAGGCACACAGTAGACACTCAACAAATGCTCCATTCCTTCCCAAACCACTACCTCAGTCTATTAAGGAACCAAAGGATGGCATGACATGCAAGTCTACCTATCAGTAATCATTTGTGAATGGTAGTTGGTTATGCATTTTATTCCAACATATTTTTCTAGTCTTATGATGATGCTCACTAGCTGTGAAAGCAAACACTTAAAATGAAAACATATGTTTAGGTTCCCCAGATCGTATTTATTCAATTCTCTCTGACAGAAATAATCTTTTCCTCTTCTAAACACTTAGAAAAATTTATTTTTATGTGTCTTATCACAGTATGTTCTACTTTGCATTACAGCCATTTACGTATGTACTTTTTCTCCCTTCAAGACAATACACACTGGAAATGGCTGGGTTATGTATGTGATTAATTTTTGTTTCACCCACAGTGCCTAGTAGAAAGCCTAGGTGTTTAATAAATGAAAATAGTGGGAAAAAACCCCAAGTATTCATCAACTAGATTCCCATACAAGAAAATAGGCAAGTATGTATTTACATACAGATGTAATCCTGTAAAAGGACCATTCTCTGGACTTTGAACAGTGCCTAATGTGTTGTTTGTTACCAATTCACATTCAGCCACAAAATATGTCAGGCTTTCTGCAGATCCCAAACAAAAATAAATTCACCTTCCTAGATGCAAATTTTGTGGTAGGACCTTAGACATTGATGCTCTATATAAGATTAGTGTTTACTTCAAACAGCAAAATAAGTTAGAACTTACTGCCTGGATACTATTACTTCTCCTCGATTTTGTTTGGGTAATAATGTGTGCCCAGCTGAAAAACTGCATTTCCATATCTCTCTTGTACCCAAGGATAATCACGTGACACACATTCTGGCCAATGAGATATAAACAGAAGCTTCTGCGTGCAGTTTTGGGGAAAGCTCTTTTAAGAGGGCAGATTTGGTTGGTACACACCTTTTGCCCTTTACTTACTGTTCTTCCCTCCAAGAACATGGATATCTAGCTAGAGATGAACAGGCATAGAGTTATTAAGGTAAGCTAAGAATTCAAGAGGATAAACACAGAACAAGCATGGGTTTCTGATGGCATCATGGAGTCTGGGAGAACCTATTCTAGATGTTTAACCATATGGGGAAAAAGAACCCTCTAACTTGTTTAAGCCATGAACGGGCAGAGGGAGTTCTGTTACATGCAGCCAAATGGAATCTTAACTGATATGAGAAATAATTCTCAATCTACCACAGATTCAAGTTTGCTCAAGCCTCAATACAACAGAAATGTACTACATCTCAGAAAGCAGATACTCTTTCCAAATATAGTAAAAAGCTTCTAGGTTGCGACTGGTGGTTGGATGATGATACTCTAATATACTGAATGGATAATGAAATTGTTACAATTGTACACCATTTGAAGCTCCAAAGAGTCAGTAATGTAGACAGGTGTTTCATGAAAGTCAAAGCTAAGTGGGATGGGATTAAAGCAATTAAATCTGATAAGAAAACCAGGAAAACACTCAGGCAATGTTAAAAGCAGACATATAAACGAACGTGTTTAAACCAGTGGCAGAAATCAGCCTCTCCAGGCCCCCCGTAGCCTGTACTGGCCCCAATCCTACAACTCTACCCCACTATAGAGCACATGAACTGTTTTGTCCTGATATTCATTCATAAAAGGACAGAAGAATGATATGAAGTTCTTTCTCTATAATTTCTAAGAAATGTGAGGTTTGGATTTACAATGTTAACAACACAGGGATGGGGGCTGCGCCGTTGTCAATGTCCTAGGAAGGAGAGAGATGTGTAAGCACTGGCCTCTACTCAAGACCTGGTCAACATGTACACGACTCCTGCTTCTTTGCTGGGTGTGGGAAACAGCCATGCTACAGCAAAGAGACTCAGAGAAAACCACAGTTTGAGGGTTGGCTTGGCCCCAGGCAAAAGACTGGAAAGGCCCTCCTTCCCCCACAACAGAAGGGTACTCGTGGGTGGGAAGGAGGAATTTCTGATAGACAGAACACAGACTGCAACTTGGAAGGTTCCGAAGAAGCAAAATCTGGGCTCTCTTACTAGAAAGATAATACTGTTCAGAGATTAAATTCTGGGAGGATTTTTTAAAATTCCTTCCAGAAAAACACTCCTTTTAGCCTTCACTCAGGCTTCTTGGTGATGGAGCAGAGCTGGATGTCTCTTCATAGTGAAATAACTCTGTAAATTCATTTTTTGAGAATTCAGGGAGATGAAGTAGGAAATGCTAATCTCTATTTGAGAAGGTTAATGTCTCTTCGTGCCCCTCTTACTCTGATTTCTGAAGAGCAAACATTTCTATGTATTATTCTCCCCACATTAGATTTTGTCCTAACTTGGATAAAGTTCCCATTATATAGTATACAAAGGCACTTCTAGTATGTTTCTCTCTGGCAGCTAAAGTACTGGGATGGTACATTTTCTTGAGCATATAAGCCACTAATTGCTCACCTTCCTACAACCAGGCCGAGAACTGTTCAATGCAAAAAACACATTGCAACTTTTGCACGACCCTAGGATGCTGTAAAAACCTTGGGGCCAAGATGAGGGTGAGGGTAGCTGTTTCTATTTTGGCAAAAGTAAGCTTCCAAAAGGCCTTTGTCTCACACTGTGTGGAGTTCTTGGCTGTCTTCCATTCACAATGTTTGTCAGCTGGGACAAGACTGGAGGCTGAGCAAGAGCAACAGAGTACAACTTCTGATATTGCTACAAAGCACAGAGCTGTATTATGACTCCAACAGGGATGGGGCAGAAACCCAGAAGTTGCTACTGTTCTTACAGAAAGACCAACCACTCAAACACCTGAGACAGGACATGGAGCTGCCAAAGATACTGGAAATCCTCTGGCATATCCTTCTATTTCTAAAATCAATTAAGAAGCTCCTTCTCCTTTAGCTAGTAGCAAACGAGGTTCTTACTACTTCAAATGACCTAGTCTAAAGGATGTAAATACAGGTACTTAACGTGGGCAGAACAATTTTGAAACTATTATTCACCAACCAATTGAAATCAGTGTACTTCAGACAGTCCCTAAGTACTTGCTAACATTTGAGAAGCATTGAAGGTAATTATAACCAGATATTCAAATATATTCATGGGCCTCAGACTCCTTCATCTAATCAAACGGAAGATACCATCAGTAGTCTCTGAGTTGGTTTTTCAACAGTATTGAGACATCTGAACTGATCTTGGGCTGGGTGTGTGACATGACCAACAAAGCCTAATTATGAGGCAGTTGGATAAGGCCAGGGCTACAGTCATGACCATAAAACCCAGTGAAACTCACTTGCCCTAAGACATGGCACGGATGACGCTCTTCATTAGCAGCCCTGCCCTCCATCTAACCACAGAACCAATTTGTCATACCTTGGGGGAGGCTGATATTCTGATGGCAAGTTTAGACTCATGTGACCGTAGACTGCTTTGCTTTCCATTTCTTTCACATCTCTCTCAGTGACCAGCGATGTGTGAACACTGATCTCTCACAAACTCACACAGACACACACACACACACAATTGGCAGACTGAAAGTTTTTTCCCTTTTTTGGAAACACCTTACTTTCTTTAATACATGTTCATTAGAAAAAGGAAAACAGTGCTAAAATTCATTTCTAATTCTACTCTCAGAGATAACCTGTTAACACCTAGACATTTTTCTTTTCTTTTTTTTTTTATTTCAGCATATTATGGGGGCACAGATGTTTAGGTTACGTATGTTGCCCTTGCCCCCGCTCCCCTCCTAAGTCCGAGTTTCAAATATGTCCATTCTTCGGGTGGTGCGCATTGCACTCTTTGTATATGCATATACCCGTCCCCTCCTCCCTCCTCCTCCCTCCCTAGACATTTTTCTATGTTTAAACAAAGTATGTATATATTTGTACTTCTGTGTGCTTACAAAAATGGGATCATATGATATCCAATGTATTAGAAACTGTTTTTTTTTCTTTCAAATATCTATCTTGAATATGTTTTCCTATCTATTAAGGTAGATCTAGATCACTGTTTTTAATGGCTGTGTATTTTCTATTATGGTTTATCATAATTTACTTAACCAACCACCAATAGTAGAATGCTATAAATTGACACAATGAGGTAGATCTATATTTGTAGTTATGGAAATATGTATGTTTATAATAAATTTCTGAGTGGAAAAAAAGCAGGCACTCAAAATCTTATGCTTCCATTTTGAAACACCATCCAGACACATATACACACATATTCAGGTTCTCACTGATTTATTTTGCTCTTTAAGAACAGTCCTGGGATAAACATCATGTTATCTGTATATTTTGACATATGCTGGATCATTTCCTTAAAATAATTTCCTAGAAGTAGAATAGCTAGATCAGAAGTGTTTTTATTCATCTGCTTCAAAACTTTTCCATATATTAACATATTCCCACACTGCTCTCACTATAGGCTGTAGCAATTTACATTTCCATCAGTAAGTATGTTTGATAAGATTAATTTCCTTATCTTTCCTGTGATTATTATGAGGAAAAAGCTTGTATACCATGAAATGCTATCTCATAATTTGATGCTAATGTTGTTTCTTTTCTCTTTTACAAGACATTGACACCTTTGGACAAAGATGCTAACAATGTACACAGATATTATTCTAAAGAATAATCATTTTATCCTGGTATTAATCATTCTTTTTAGTCTTTCTTCTCATATCTCTCTTTAGCAACTCTTAACAAATTAATTTGTATACCATTTTTAATTGTTCAAATAAGTAAATATTAGTTTTTAAAATGTAGCTAATCAATACTTTATGAGCCTTGAGCTTTTCCTAGGATACCTTTTTTAATATCATTTTAACCAATTTCTGCTTCTGGCACAGGGGTTTAACTAAAATGCTATGTATATTTAAAATTAAAAGAAATACATAATAGAAGAGATATTTGCATATCCATGTTCATTGAGGCATTATCTATAATAGCCAAGATGTAGAAGTAACCTAAACGCCCAGTGATGAATGAAGAAAATGTGATGTATATATGTGTGTATGTACGTACACACACACATGAATATTATTCAGCCTTAAAAAAGAAAAAAATCTTTTGAAACACAGTACTATGAAAAAAACAAAAGAAGGAAATTCTGTGATACAACATGGATGAATCTTGAGGACATTGATGCTAAGTAAAATAATCCAATCACAAAAGGACGAATCCTGTATTGTTCCACTTAATATGAGGTATGTAAAGTAATGAACTCAAGGAAACAGAAAGTATAATCGTAGCTGTCAGAGGCTGGGGGGAGAGGAAAACAGGGAGTTTTTCAATGAGTATAGAGTTTCAGTCATGCAATATCAGAAGTTCTAGAGATCTGGTGCACGACAATGTACATATAGTTAACAATATTGTATTGTATATATAAAAATTGTTGAGGGTAAATTTATGTCATATGTTTTTACTGCAATGAAAAAAGGGCAATACACAATAATGAGAGCACCTAACTTTTATTGAGCTTTTACCACGGAAGAGCACTGCTCTGAGTGCTCTCTCTGCTTTATCCCATCTAACCCTCCACTCTCCTGGGGCATGTCCCATCATTTCCATTTACAGAAGGAACCAAGGCAGGAAAAATGTTCAGCGATTTGTCCATGATTGCACAGCTACTGAGTAGTAAGCGGGGATTTGTACCCAGTGAGTCTGATTTAAGAGCCCCACTATACTATCCTGCCTTATTTGTGTTACGTTGACACCCTTTTAAAGCAAATGTACCTAAAGCAAATCCATTTAAATCAAATCTCCTTTCCAAAGCAAATCTAAAGCAAACCTAGTAATATGTCCAATTTTCATCAGATTCATATAAAAGACAGATTTCATTTGTTTTGCTCCAAGATCATTCTCTTTCTAGAGAAGGAAAGGTTGAAAAAAAATTGTCTGTAAGCAAATCTTTGTTACTTATCTTAAAAGTTAAAGAGTGTGTGTGTGCAGGTGTATACAAAGATAACCTAAAAAGATCAGCAATGATCCCAGACTGAGAGCTCAACTGGTTAAAAAAGAGAATTCATAGCCTCATTTTTAATCGTCTCTTTTATCTTTTATTTGCTAGTAGCTGCAGGGAATTATTTATATGTCAGGGCCCTCATTCTCCCAATAATGTGTCTGTATCTTGAAATAATTATTAAAAGGCAATCTCTAAGTTTCCCCTACAACATTAAATCCTGAGTTTATAAATATCTAACTTGTCTCTTTTTTCAAATGTATAATTTGTTTTATTTGGCCCAGAATTGCAACATGGTTGGCCTACTGGGCATATGTTGCACAGACCTGTCATGTTCATTAAGCATTTTTCCTGGGGCTGCACCCATCTCAGATGGATGGGTTCCTCGTGTTTAAAGATGAGGTCTTTCATTAGCTCACACAGTGACTGCTGTGAGTCTCTTATATGCCTACAGACAAACAGAAACAAACTACAGGTCACAGAGTGAGGGAAGAGAATGAAACTGGTCACCAGGTGGTTATTGCAAAATCACATTTTAATGATATATTACAAATAAGATTAATACCAAGTAGCTGCTACATTAACAATTGCTTCTTAATACTCACAACCTAGCTGAGTTCTGAATTTTAATTGATTACATTGACCCTGTCTTTTATATTTACATATATGAGAGTGTGTAGCAGCACACCAGCAATAAAGCTAGAATACCTTTATCTGACTGATAATAAACATGTAAAATAAAAAGACACTGAAGAGTCACTTCTATCACAGGGGAGGTTGGTAGAGTGGAAAAGGGCTTTGGAAGTCCTCTGACCTGGTTTGAATATTATCTCTGTAATTAGGCAGCTGGGCGGCCCTGGGTAAGTTACTTAAACTCCTTGAACATGAGTTTCCTCATCAGTGAAATGGACATCATACTACATCTGGCACACAAGAAGCACTCACTATACGTCCATTTTCCTCTAAGATTCCAGAAGGACATTCCTCTAGCAGCAGCTTAGAAAACAACCTGATAATAACCAGGGGACTTATGTTACTATCTGTAATGAATTAACATAATGAACTAATATCTATACTGTAGTAATACAATAAGAATCAGATTTATATGGTATTGAAAAGGCAAGCATAATATGAGTTAAGCAAAGGTGTCATCTGTGGTAGTCACATTTGTAGACACCTGTCATGTTTCCTGGTAGTCTTCTAAAAAACACCTATCATAGAAATAAAATTAAAATAGTATTATCTGTAATAATAACAGGGTTGAAAGGACAAAGTAATAATTGGAGCGATAGGACCTATAATATTATTATTATTATTATTTTTACTATATACCTGTGCTGTAAGAATGATTACTTTTTTATCTTTTATTTGCTAGTAGTTGCAGAGGGTCTTGCTATGTTGCCCAGGCTGAAGTACAGTGGCACGATCATTTAGTTCATTTATTATTTGTGTGACCCTGAGACAGTTACATAAATGATGTTCTGTTTTTTTCATCTGTAAAATGGTGCTAATAAGAGGGCAGTTGTAAGGACTCAGTGAGATAATACAAATAAAATGCCTGGTTTGGTGCTTGACATGTGGTAACACAACATCCCAAGGACTATGAGCCTGATGATAACCCACAGGTGTATATTATCATCTCCATAATAGAGATAAAGAAAACAAGGGTCAAAGAAGTTTGAATAACCTGTCCCAGCTCATGGACTAGACAGAGGCAAGACTTAAACTAAGGATTACCTGCTTCTAAAGCCTGTCTAACAGAGGGGCTATTTCCAAAACAACTGAATGCAGTTTTACAGGTATTATTTCATGTATTTTTAATGTATTTTTATTAGGTAAGAAGAAAAAAGTTTGGTTTGGCAAAATCTACTAAATCAAATGGTCCTAGGAAAATCAGTAACAACTAAAAGCTAGAAGCTGAGTATTATGTGAGTTCCTGATAAGGTCAGGAGAAGAAACAAAATAGAACAAAAGAACCAACCAACCAATCAACCAATCAGACAAAAAACCAAAGAAGCAATAGGTTATGACATTCAAGTCAATATGTTCCAGAACTTGAGCACACACACACAGATTCCTCCCCTCTTATGCCCCCAGTCCAACCTTCCTCTCTGACACACGGATATAAAGACACATAAAGACACCTTCTACGCAGCTAGACTGTTTGCTGCTCTTTGTGCCACGCTAAGGAGCTAACTAACATATTATTGCTGGCTGCTTGGAAAAAGACTGCGTGCCTGCTGAATTTCTCTTTCTTTCCTTCCCCTTCCCCACGACACAAACTCACAGCAGCTGAAGGCCTGGAGAAAGAGTATTCATTCCTGCAGCAGGGCAAAATGTTTCTAGCCACATGCAATGAACTTTTAGGAGCAAAATAACAAGACTTGGCTGGGTTTATGTGATGGGCATCCTTTCCACACCTGTGGGGTTGTGCATTTACACACACACCATTAGCAAAAAGCTCCTTACACATGGCACGGGAGATGTTACTAGCACACTTAAAGACCCCTTGATGTGAACACCGAGCTGCCGCTGGCCCTGCTCATTACAGAAACATTAGCCTCTGCTGGCCTTACTGAATCTAGGTTAGCCTGGTAAACTTGAGCATGGTGGGAATGGAGGAGTAAAAAACATGGGGTGGAAGGATGATAGGAATTTAGCTCAGTTTTCTCCTACCTTGAGTTACCTTACTAATGTTGAAAATTAAGTCTACTAAAAATTGAATGGCTTTAGAAAGAGAACAGAACCAGTGAAGAATTAAGATGGATTTAAAATCTCTCCTCTCCTCCATTATTCTTATAAGAAACTTCAGCAGTTCTGCCTTGGCCATCAAATGTCCTTAATTTTTCTGCTTTTTGGGCTCTTTTTTACTCTGGATGAGGCAGAGTAGAGAGTGGGAGGGAAGGAACGGGGGAGTGGGGTGGGAGCAGAAGTTTAACAAAGGATCACTTTAACAGAAACTACTGAGTAATCGCTCTGTCCTGCGCCAAGAATAACATCAGCTCAATGTCGGCAATTACAATCAGGTCAGTTGGGCCTCACTGCCGGTGTAGCCCTCCTCACAGACCCCAGCATGGAGAGCTACTCATGCTGATGTCACCAGTAGTCACTGTTGCCTGAGAAAGTCCCCCTACTCAGCTGAAAGAAAAGTTTTTTTTGCCTTCTCCTTCAGGGGCAGGAAGCCAGTATGAGGAGGGAAACTAGAGAGAAGACACACATCTGGATATACCAATCTATAACAGATTCACTTTGCTATCCCTAACTATCAAGATTCTGTAATTACCCCAACCATCCAGTAACTCCTTTTAAATGAGTTAGTGTATACAGAGTGCCTGGAATAGTGCTGGAACACAGTAAATGCTTATTAAGTGGTGGCCATTATTATTAAAACAAAAAGAGAAGAATCTGTCCCATTATTTATCTCTTGCCCTCCAAAAGACTTGAATCCTGGGAACAGTGACTGCTGAGCAGAATGTACCCTGATAAGAAGAATGAGCAAGGAGGTATTTTGGTTACTTATTCATGAGGAGACTGTGGTGGATGGGGTGAAAAAGATGGCAACAAAGTTCCTACAAAAATTATTGCCTGAAATTTTATAAGGGCAACACTAAGTTTTAACACATCCCGTCTCCCTTCCAAAGGACAGAAAACAAATAAGAAGAGAAATTTTTAATCTTTCTCTTTAGATCAGTGGTTCTCAAAGTGTGGTCACCAGAAAAATAGCATTAACATCACCTGGGAACTTCTTAGAGAAGTGGAAATAATTGAGCCCCCACTCCAAACCTAATGAATCAGAAGCAGGAAAACTTTCAAATGGTTCTGTTGCTCTGGACTAGAGGTCTGCAAACGAGGACCTGCAGGCCAAATCCAGCCTGCCACCCGTTAAATAAAGTTTTATTGGAAGACAGCCACACTCATTCATTTACATGTTGTCTATGGCTGTTTTCACACTATCATGGCAGAGTTGAGTAGTTTCAAGAGAGACCCTATGGCCTGCAAAGCCTAAAATATTTACTGTTTGGCTATTTACAGAAAGTTTGTCAACCTCTAGTCTGACTTAAGATGTTTTTCAAATTGCTGGTTTTACCCATCAGTTTGTAAAAAGCTCATAGTTTCAATTTTGCCTTATTTTGTTTATTGTGCTCTCTAATGTATTGGATCACACCAATTTTCTTGTATCTCTGTTCCTCGAAACCTCTGCCAATGGCTCTGGGTGACTTTCCTCTCTCACTCTCATGTTACAGGATCAGTCTTTTCCAGGGGTGGATTCAGTGCAAGACAATTTCTTGATTTCCGAGCACAATGCGAGACTGAGATAAAAATAAAAGCGCATGCATGAATGGTGAGAGACACCCATTTCCAAATTCACATACTGAATCAGAGTTTAATCAGAAATTAACACCTTCAATCAGCTGGATATCTAAGTGCTCTGATTGGGGACACAAAAGGATGGAGAACTTCCTCGGCATGTATTGGGAAAAAGGCTACATAATTTTTCTCCAAATATTTATTAGGTCGCTATGTAAAATAAAAAGTGCTATTCATGAATATAATTAGTATAATATAACATAATACAAATATAAGGCCTCCTTTAACATCCTATTGCATAAACAGGTCTCTCTTATGGATGAATGCTAGGTAAATCAGATTTCAATTTTACCCACTGCTCTCAAACAGGTGGTTAACCAAATTGTTAGTTACACCAATGGCTACCTACACTTTAGAAAAAATGAATCCAGAGTGCAAGGAGTTCATTAGAGAAGTATCATCTTTACCTAAAGGGTTAACCCAAGGACAGAAATACTGGACATACTGAGAATGCAAACCATGCTTTAATAAACAATTTGGTGATAATGTTAACGGTCAGATCTAGCACAGCTAAGCTAAAAACAAAGGCTTAAAGTCTAGTACGGCTTTGCTTTTGCTGTGTAGTGATTCTAAACTCCCTTTGAAATAAAGTGCTCTAAGTTCCTAAGTATTTTGCATGTTAGAATATTTAATATCTTATTTGCTATTTTGTTAGTAATAAACTCTTCAAGCTAACAGAATTTATTATTAATTTCTTTAGCTCTCCCCAAAAGTCCCAGAATCTAAGCCTTTTTTATTTTTACCCAAATCAGCTGTGGCTTAGAGGAACAGGGGGAAGAAATAAAATGATGTTATATACATACATAAAATTATGATGAATGATTTTCTGTTCCCTCTACAGGAGACATGAGATAACTCCCTTCTTGGGAGTTCTGCCTCCTCCCTAAGACAGATATTCTGACAGATTCTAAAAAACATATTTTCCATATACTTCATAATTCAGTGAAACTAAACTAGTATAATCCTCAGTGAAAAAAAAATCCACACAAGAACAGCAGTACAGTACTCTGAATTTTCAAAGGAATGTGAGTTGCTGGAAGCTAATCAAAAGTATGAGAAGGACTTAAAAATGAAGCAGTTTCTTAAAGTGAAAATCAGCAAAACTGCCTCTCCTTCCCCAAAACTTTAATGCCCTTCAAAAACCTCCATTTTTAAAAATCATCCACCATTTTAAGATATTAAAGCATATTTTAAAAGGTACTGTCTAGATTAGAGCCACAGATTAAACTCACATAAGGGAAATAAGGCTATATAGTGATGTCTCCACCATCCAGCGTCTGATATAAGTTAGCACTCTCAAGTACTCGGAATGACAGGGAGTTCAGAAGTTTAAAAAGCTTTAAGAAATTTACGCAGATTAATTGTATCTGCAATTGTGAAATGCAAACTGGCTTAAATGCTTCTATTCCAAGATTTTCTAAATGAGGAAATTTCTACACGACAGAGGACAGTGTGGTGATCAAAATGAGAAGCTATATTCTATGCTTTCCAGAGTAAGAAGTCTGGATTTTTTCCCAGCATAAAATGGGCTAAAGAGCTACTTCACAGATGCTTATACTTACAATTTCTCAATTATGATGAATTAATATAATGTACAGAGTACGTGACCACAGATAAAGATGATCAAGTGATGAACTATGTCGAAATTTAAAAAAAGGTCATATCAGATTATGGATGGTAGTTGAAAAGATACAGAACATAATAACAATTATTTTATTTAGAGGGAAAAAAAGACTTTGGGAGATGCTGCCTTAGTCACTGAGTGAATATTAATTTGGCCAAACTGATGCACACTGTGTACTACATTTCTACAAGAAAGAAGCAAGTGACAGGAGATCAAACTGATGTAAGGTATTTCTTCATATAGCCAAATATCAGGGAAGCCCATAGAATCAGCATGATTCAGCCCAATAACCCTACTGTAGAACATGGTAACTGATTCTAATGATAATCCTGACTCATCAAGAAAAATTTAACTCCCTGTGGCGTGACTTTTTTGTGTGGTCACCCTTTCTCTGTAATTGGGGCCATACTGATACATGAGTGCAATATACTTCCATAGCTCCCTCACACATACACTCAGGACTTTCTGGCTTTTTATAGACTGTGAGTAGGGAATCAACATTTCCCTACATGTAAGTTCCACAACAGCAAGGATTTTTGTAGGTATGGTCACTGTTACAGCCCCACTGTTTAAAACAGTGCCTAGCACACAACAGACATGCAATAAACATTTATTGAATAAACACCTATCTTTTATAGAAGATCAGCAACCTAACTTATGACCAGTTCCTATAAGAAGAACTTGCCAAGTTATTTATTCCTTGAAAATCTTGACAGATCATGAAGAATTAATATTTACTGATGTATCCCAAGTCTATCAAGGCAAGAAAGTGGAACATTTAGAAATAAAGATGCTTAAAATGCTGGCTTTTAGTTATCTGGGATAAGATCCTATGGGAAGTTTCTGAACTAAGATCACACATCAGGAAGGGTAAATACCACAACTGAGATTTTGTAGAGAAACATTCAAATGAAAGAACCATGCATGTCAAAACACTGGTTCAGCACCACCTTCCAGTAAAACCAATGTTATGGTTCCAGAACAGTTCTTCCCTGAGAGTACTGACAGTAGACTCCCGTTGAACCACCCAAGCCACGGTGGCACTGGTGAACTTTTGGAAAATGAATCTTACATTTCTCATTCATTTATCTTATTTATTTATTTATTTATTCGCCAACGGCAGGAAGATAACAGCACATAGAAAAGCCTTATCTTGATTTACCTGGTGCCGGGCTCGACTCTGATCCAGAAGCTGCCGGGACTGAAGTTTTTGCTGTTCAAGTTGCTGCAGGGCAAAATGGAGTTGGTAACTGCCCGCTGTGGGGTGATACTTGTGCTGGGGGACCACCCCTGTAGCCTTGCTATATGCGTTGTTCTCTACCTCTCCCTCCCAGGCAAAGCCATCTGTTTGGAGGCTCCTGAAGAGAAAAGAAGGCAGGATTTCTTTGAGTGGTTATAGGAACAATTTAAAGGAAAGGAGAGAAATGTCTCAGGTATTTTCCTTTATAGAACCAAACACAGTTTGGAATTACAAATCTATTTGTGTGATAAATTAGCTGACTTTCCCACTAAACTGTAGCTCCATGAGGACAAGGACAGTGCTTTGCACTCCGTTCTATTCCTAGTGCTTCTCATACGGCTTGGCACATGGTCAATGTCCAAGAAATATTTGCTGATGTTAAATAATTGAAATAGCTATTTCATTCCCCTGTGATTGCCACTAGGACCTCCAGGAAGAGTCTAGGGAGCTTCAAATGCGGGCTGATAGGCTAATTTAAGGTAAGAATAGAGGCACAATCATCTTCTCTAACACCAACTTCAAAAGCTAAGGGGTGAATTACACAGAATTGTTGATTTTTTTAAACCACCCATTAGTGAAGTATCTAAATCTTTTTAGAAGCTATTTATATTTGAGCTTATGTCCCCATCACTGGGTAACATAATTGGTGTGAGAAGACACTTTTTTAATTATGGCAAATTTACCTCAATATGGTCCCCATCCAGGCTGACGATCAGCCTGGTGAAGGGCCTTTTTGACCTATGCTATGCTGTTTGTTAAATACTTTATCTTCCTTACCTAAATTCTTAAATTCTAGATCTTGGTGACCATGTCTGTATACATACTAGTAGCAGTCTTCATAACTACAGGCTCCTACATTTCCCCTTGAAGACCAGGTAGAAAAGTCACCATTTATACCAACTCACACCCATGGCTATTATTAAAGCAAAACAAAAACTGGAAAATAACAAGTGTTGACAAGGATGTGGAAAAACTGGAACCCTCGTGCACTGCTGGTGGGAATGTAAAGTATTGCAGCTGCTGTGGAAAACACTTTGGTGGTTCCTCAAAAAAGTTAAATACAGAATTACCAAATCACCTAGTAATTCCACTTGTAGATATATACCAAAAGAATTGAAATTAAAACACATAACTGCACGCTAATGTTCATAGTAGCGTTATTCACAACAGTCCAAATGTCCATCATTAAATGAATGGATAAACAAAGTGTGTCATCTACATACAATGAAATATTACTCAGCTTTAAAAAGAAAGGAAATTCTGACATATTCCTCAGCATGTGCATAGAACACTGAAGACATGATGTTAAGTGAAATAAGTAAGTCACAAAAGGACAAGTATTATATGATTCTGCTTATATGCAGTACCTAGAATTTTAGAGAAAGAAAGTAGAATGGTGGCTGCCAACAGCTAGAAAATAGGGATTCATTGTTTAGCAAGTATAGAGTGTCCATTTTGGATGATGACAAAGTTCTGGAGATGAATGGTGGTGAAAGTTATACAATAGTGTGAATGTACTAAATGCCACTGAATTGTACACTTAAAAATGGTTAAAATGGTAAATTTTATGTTACATATATTTTAATATAGTTTTTTTTTAAAGTCCCCATTTATTTTGAGAACAGCCTTATTTAGCAGTCCTTCTCCTTAACATTTTTGGTTATTCTTCTTTGGACCTTCTTTAACTACTCTGTATTTTTTTTTCCCTTTTTGAAGTACAGCAGCGAGAAAATTGTACATAGAAGAAACATTATAAAGACTCTCATAGTGAACCACCTTACCCCAAACCCTGGTTAATGGGTTTAGAAAAATGAAACAGAACCTATTAATAATTTGAGAGAAGTATTCATATTGATTTAAATCATCGTGTTATTCTTTCCTTTGGCATTAATGGTCATTTCAACGGCAGAGGTACAGCAACATTGGGTGAGGTTATACAGACCTTCCTGAGTCCTGACCTAAAGGCCACCTGGTTATTTATAGCCTGAGTCCCAGTGACCCAAAAGAGCACTGTGGGAGGGAGCAAAGTGAAATGTTTGCTGAGCTCAGAAATCCATGTTCCTCTCTTGCATGTTACCTCCTTTGTAACCTGGTCATTTCAGGCCTCTGCTTTGGTTTCCCAGTCTCTCTCAAATGAAGAGATTTCCGCATCTCTAGTTAAGGGTAAGTCTGGGCAATGTATTCTGAAGTCCATGGATGAAAGGTTTTCTACCACATAATCTCACCTCCGATATGTCACATCCCTTGCTCATCTTCTCCCATAGTTTGGCTCCCACAGTTCACTTGCTCAATTACACACCATCAGCTAATCTTCTTGGAGAACAGTACCCAAAAGCTCAGAGCTTATTTGCTAATTTTTTTTGAGAACGACATTTGATCTTCAGTGATCCCACTTGAAATGCTTCAATATACATACTATTAGAAAGTTGAAAGGACATCCTTTCCCAAGGGGCTCCCAGAGGTATAGACAAATGTGGTGAGCACTGATTGAATATAAATAAGTACCTTAATATATTAATAAGCTGTTAACATTATTCACAAAGTAGGGTGTTGAGTGGGAGTAAAACAGGATTACATAGTTAGGAAAGGAAGAGCCAGAGGAACCTATTATCTCTTTTCTCATTAGTAAGGGAAGAGAAAAGTTTACTGAAGATAACACCCCCAAAATAGACTGAATAGCTAAAGGAACTGAGTGAGCTGTGAGCAGAAGGCCAGGCCTGGAGAAAGCTATCCGTGTTTAAGGCAGGAGTAGGCTGATCCAATGAACGGATGAACACAAAAAGGAAGGGACAGGAAGGGACTCAAAGTAGGAACTGCCTTGGCTAAATAACCTTAAGAATTCCACACCAATTAGGGTAGGTACTGCTTTGAATAAAACTATTACTTATGATAACTGGACCAAAGGTCAGGAAATTCATCAACAGTGATTCTGTTTCCATTCCAGGTTTTCTGGTTATAGAAGCTTCTGGCCATAGGTAGCAATCTAGACTCAGAGATTAGACATTAGAGGATTTACATAATGATGAGGCTTGTATCAGAATTCATCTCACTGGCTAGGTAGATTAGTTTTATTTGCTAAAAGCTGTTTTAATAACAAATATCCCCCAGGAGGCATTCACTTTAATGCCTTCGTGCTGTATATCAGAAATCCAAGTCTGTAACCAGGCCCCCTTTTGTGGGGATGATCATGGACAGGTTCTCAGGTGTGTGAACAAGGGTTAGGACAGTGGGCACGAGAAGATCAAACAAGGGACTTTGCATAAGAAGAGATGTGTTCTTCCAACTGCACACATATTGAACGGACTGGAACATCATAAACTTTTATAATGAAATCTGTTTTTAATCTCATCAGTAACATAAGCCCAGTCTCCAAATCACAAAAGGAAGTTTCTCAAGCAAGTAGAGGCTTTTAGTAAAGAGGCAGGAATTTTTATAGTGCAACACTGGGTGGGGGCAGGAATGCTCAGCTGTGTAATGTAATAAGTGCCACAAGAAACTTGCTTGCTTTGAATTACAGTGGGTGCTATTCAGGCCATGGTACCTCACGCTTAAAGCACAAGACTTTGGGGTCTGCAGTATGCAAGTGCTATGTTAACTGACATGGAGGAGGCCAGGTGTACCACAACTTGGGCTTTCCCTGATTTCTGGTGCCTAAGTTTATATATCTAAATACTCCTTTCTCTGGCATCTAACAGTTTCCACTTCCATCCAAAATTCCATCCCATTCTTGAACCTCAATTAATTCTATTTTACTACTAATACATTTTCTTATCCCACCAAAATTTTGAGATTCATTCTAAA
Source organism: Propithecus coquereli (assembly GCF_000956105.1). Lineage (NCBI taxonomy): Eukaryota > Metazoa > Chordata > Mammalia > Primates > Indriidae > Propithecus > Propithecus coquereli. Next base: position 15,818,661 of record NW_012150840.1, on the reverse strand, counting down.
ATTTAGTGTTTCTATATTATTCTTTGCTCAATACTAAAATATTGTACATATGCCCTGTAAATATCATCTAATTGTTTTACATTATTTCTAGAACAGGGTATATAGAGCCAAGAGAGTTAGCTGTGGGAATGATCATTTGATTCAAAGTGAACTATGCTGTATTTTGCCTTCACAACGTTTGTAGCTAACAGGCAACAATATAAGTCTTTCTAAATACTACATTCTCTTCTTAGCCTGTGCATTTATAACTTCATCTTATTTTCTATATTACACGGTGGCACTGCAGGACGAAATGTTTTTCTCTATAACTGCCCTTCCCGCAGCACACCTGCAACCTCCAGCCAACATACACTGAAGGGTATACTTTTCCCTCTTCTTTAATATCTGTCCCTTCAAATGGATATCGGTTTTAGGGAGCTTGGAGGGAATCTACAAAATGTAAAGCAAAATCTCAACAGGAAGTTGCACTCTCCGTAAAGATATGCTTTCAGCTTCAAGATTTCCTAAGAATGATGTGATGTCACAGGAGTGTATGGGTAGGGGTAGAGGCAGAGGACCGTGACACTTGTACACAGAGTGTGCTTCCACTGTCCCTATCCCAGTTTCCTTCACTCAATCTCAGCCAAACAGGAGCTACTATGTTCGGGGATGCCCCACCCCTCTAGACAGCAGACGGAACTATGTGGGTGTGCTTTCAATCATGGGGGGTAGGGGGATTACTGATGTTATACAGGTAGAGGTCAAGGGTATTCTGCATTTCCATGCAGAAATGCAAGGAATAGTCTTGTACCAGCAAAATGTGTGCTGCTCAAAATGCCAATGCTGCTTCTGAAAGAAACACTTTAAGGTCATGAAGGAAGTGAAGTGCTTTCTGGGGAGAACCTTACTATTTACAAGAAAGAATATCCATCCACATCAATGGCACTTTATGGAATGTACAGATATTTAAGGATGGCAGAAGCTGTATTTCCTCTGGCTATAAATTCTGAATCACAAACAGTAGTCCTGTAGTAAGTGCTACAAATCCTCCAGATGATAGCAGGACTCCAGTGAGCTGTACAAAGCAGTGCTGGCCAGAATAAGGAAGCTGTGTGATCAGAGAGGCATGATAATGTGGTAGGGTTCTCCCCTGGCATTGAGAGTATTTCCAAGGACAAAATTAGAGTGGCTCTGCATGGAATGAATATTGTGTGTCCCGATATGAATGTCTCTCAGGACAGCTGGAACTGGGTCACATTCACAAAGACCAAATGGATAAAGACAGAGTAAAGCAGGGAAGAATCCTCTCTACTGTAGTCTTCATTACATCTTCTCTGTTATTTTTCTTAAACTTTTCTCATCTATAAAATGGGGATATGATAATAGTACCTGTATCTCATAAGGTTGTTGTGGGAATTACAGAGTTAACGCCAGTGAAAGTACTGGCCCACAGGAAGGGCTCTAAAAATGTATTACCACCACTACTACTACTATAATTACTATTCTTTCCCCTGTCCAATGATTCCATTTCAGTGCTGCCAGAGCCCTACAGTTCTTTGAGGTAGTATGTAGAAAACATAAACTTACCAGTTTACCAGCAGAGGATTCTATGTTGCAAAGTTAGCCCATATTATAGCCACCAGTATAGTATGAGTTATGAAATAAAAAGGGCTCCAGGTACCAAAAAGAAAAGTCCTACTGTGTAATATCATCCAAAGGGTTCTTATGATTGTACTGCAACTGTTCTATGATGAGGCCTATGACAGTTTATCTGGGAGGGATGAAACTGCCTCCTCTTGCATCTACTAAATAGTGGAGGTGGGGAGGGGGAACCTATATCCACATTTTTAAGCATTCAGTTTGCTGCTCAAACCTACTTCTTAATCCTCCATTAGACCTGATCATTGCAGAGATTGGAAGTGTGATCCCTTGGTAGCCATCATCCTACCTTCTTCTCTTCACTGGTGATCTCAGAGAAAGGACTGTATGTTTATGGTGATGGTTTCCTATCCTAATGTTTTCCCCAGGTCTTTCAATCAGACTTCCATCCATATAAATGTAGTGGCTTCCTTCGCCTTCACCCCGCCCCCCACCCAGAACCTAACGCTTGAGAGGGTGCTCAAGGGGGAGTGAGAGTGAGCTGGACAGGCTTCTGGGACTCCATTAAAACTCAAGTGATCCCAAAGGAGACGATTAATCTCTACTTCTAGAAACAATAAAATAGAACCCTTTCTATTTTAATATAGCTCCCTGATTCTCCATCATGGATATTACTTCTCTTGTAGTTAAGTCAAAGGCAACACACATATACACAAACATCTAAAAGTATCTGTTGGACTCCTGCTTCTGAGAAAGATGTATTATAGATTGTTTCAAGAGACTGTCCTTACCTATTACCTTAACAAAAAACAAAACAACAACAAAAAATGCTGAATAAGCTGCTAAATCATACTTATTTAAAATCCAACAAAATGCTGAGGACATACAGCAAGGCGACAAGTCCTTCCTAGGAAAGCAGAAACTCACGGCTACTTTCATTCAGGATGGATCCCTGGGAGCAGGAAGAATCTGCCATAGACAGGGGTAAGGCACAACTGGCTAAACTTGACAAACTTTTAACACCCACGTGTAGGCTGGTGTGATGTACTGTATTAGAATCACTGGCTCCCCAGCCACAGAGACTCAGTGCACCCATCTACCAACTCTTTCACCAAGTGCATGGTGACAATGAAGGTTGGGCTCACGCCTGTAATCCTACCACTCTGGGAGACTGAGGCGGGAGGATCGCTTGAGGTCGGGAGTTTGAGACTAACATGAGCAAGAATGAGACCCTATCTCTATTAAAAATAGAAAAAAAATTATCTGGGCGTGGTGGTGTGTGCCTGTAGTCCCAGCTATTCAGGAGGCTCAGGTAGGAGGGTCGCTTGAACCCAGGAGTTTGAGGTTGCAGTGAGGTATGATGATGCCACTGTACTTTAGCTGGGATGACAAAGGCGAGACTATGTCTCAAAAAAAACCAAAAAAAGAATAAGTCCTTTTCAGAGAAATTGTGGATATTCCTCTTTGTTCTTCATCAAAACCCAACAAGTAGTAGTCTAAGGGTTAGTTGCAATGTAGAAACCAAATCAAGGAACTTTTCATACTCCATTGGTCTATCTTGCACTTTGAATGGATCTTTAATCCATGCAAGATTTTGTAACATCAAGCACTAATCTTTAGGAATATCGGTTCACAGAGTTATACAGACCTTCCAAATGTTGACACATTTCATTATACAATATAAAAAAAATCACATTCATTAATATCACCACCAGTCTTATCAGAAAAGTCTTTAAGTGTTAGGAAGCTGTCACAGTGGTAAATACAAGTTTTCCAAAAGTCTAATTTTTCCTTGAAAGCTAGACTTTTATCATGGACAACAAATACTGTCAGTTGTATTCCTTGAAGTGATCAGTTTTTTCACTGTTTATTTTTGAGAAAATGTCTGCCTAATATCCAAATCTGAATAACCACAATTTGTCCATCAGATGTTCTTTCAAGTAAAAAGTTGTTTCATGAAAAAAGTGGCTAGTTCAAATTGCAGCTCAGACACAAGAGCACTTCCTTGAGACAACTACCATACAGTACGCAGAAGTTCTGTATGTGTGCATCTCATCTTGTCAGACAGAATATTAAAGAGATAGATACCCCAGGGTTGAGATTTAATAAAATAATTATTATTGCTTATTAAGGATACTCTTAAGTAACACTGCCATTTCTTTTTTAAGTGCAAATGCTATGGTGGTAAAAAATACAATGACTACTACTACAGTTTGGTGCTACTGCTGTGATTTGTACTAAGGCATGAGCAGTTTGTACAAACCCACCATTGTTTTTGTACCATCAATGCGAATACCAACACGGTGAAAAAAGCAAAAACTATCTTAATATTACTACAAAAATGGTTTTGACTCTATTGGCTTCTTCAAAAATCTTGAGGATCCCCCTCATCCTAACCTTCCCCTGCCCCTAGATCCATTAACAGCACTCTGAGAACTACACGTCTATTGAAATATACACTAAAGAAATTAATTAACTCTTTAAAAAAGCCTTAGCATTTTCTTACAAAGAAAGAAAATTTCAAGCCCAGATGGTTTCAAAATGAATTCTATCAAGCATTTAAGGAAGAAATCTTAATCTTCCACAAACTTTTTCAGAAAAGAAAATAGAAGGGAAAATGTCACAACTTATTTTATGAGGTTAGCATATCTCCAATATAGAAATCTGGCAAAGATATTTACAAGAAAAGAAAATTACTTTCTTGTGGTCTTTTCAGACCAATATGCCTGATGAATACATACAAAAAAAGCTTTAACAAAATATTACCAGATAAAATTTATCAATTTATCAATCTATCTACTAAATATAAAAAGGATAATATATCATGACCAAGTGGCATTTACCACAGGAATGCAAGGCTGGTTTAACATGTAAAAAATCAATCATGTAATTCACCACATTAAGAGAATGAAGAAAAATCACATGATAATATTGTTAGATGTGAAAATACATTTGACAAAATTCAATACCCATTCATGACAGAAACTCTCAGTAAACTAGGAAACATTTCTATTCAACACTAGTAATGGGAAACCTAGCCAATGTCATAAGCAAGAAAACATCATTATTCACTGAAAAATGATTGCTTACATAGAAAACCCTATAAGTTTTATAAAACCACTGCCAGAACTAATAAATAAATGTAGCAAGGTTGTAGGAATTATGGTCCATAAACAAAATGCAATCATAATTTTACATACTAGTAATATGCAATTAGAAAATGAAATTTAAAAAGCAATACCACTTATAATACCACAAAAATATACCAAATACTTAGGAATAAATCTAAGGGAAAATGTATAAGATCACTACTCTGAACTTACAAAACATTACTGAAAAATATTAAACAGAACTTCAATAAATATCAGAGATGTACCATGTTGACTGACTGGAAGACTCAATATTTTTAAGATAATCTATTCTGTATTTCAAACATCATTTTCTCGGTTTCACAATTTTCATCTGGAAATCTGTCTTGAGATTTCATATCTTTCATTCACTAAAGCATATTTTCCTTTTTGCCTTTGTGCATAGTTATCACAGTCACTTTAAAATCCTTGTCTATTAATTCCATTCCATCAACTGGGCCTTCTAATGATTGGTCTCCATTGATTATCCTTTATTCTGAGGATAGATCATGTTTTCCTATTTCTTCATACGTTGAATAATTTCATATCATATCCTAGGTATTGTGAATGGTATGTTGTAGAGACTGGATTATATTATGTTGCTCCAAAGAATATGTGTGTATGTGTTTTAAACAAGTGGTTAATTTGGCTTAACTCAAATTGCAATTTTTCTTCCCCTCAGGGGGCTGCAGCTCAGATCTCTGTCTCCTTCTTTTTGCTTTAGCTGTGTGGTTTGGAGTATGCCCTGCTAATGCATTAGTTGAGGTCAGTCAGAGATTTGGGCAGATTTTATGCAGAGAATTTAGGCTCCCCTTTTCTGGATGCCTCTTTTCTAGGGTTCCTCTCTCACTTTCCAACAGATATGGTTGTCTTGGACTCATCCTCCAGTTCATCAAGCCAGTTAGACTGCAAATCTTTGTGCAAGTTCTATCTGCTCCATTTGGTACAAACTGTGACTCAGGTTAAAAGGTAACAAAGAAAAACAGAAAACTCACCCCTGGCAATTTCCTTCTTCTGAATGTTGATTCCTCTCCAGTATCAGTCAGGTTTTGTTCACCTTTGAGTGCCTTTAGGTAGTTGTATTTTATGTTTTATCCCATAGATAAATTTCAGTGCAATTCAATCCACATTTATTTTATTAGACACTGTTCCTAAGTACTCAGGGACTACCAAGAAGAAAAACACATAGTTCCTGCTCTCCAAAAAGCTCATGATCTAGAGGAGTGACTTGTTCAGTGAGTCCATAGGGAAAAGGAGGAGTTAGAAAAAAAGTCAGGAATGGCAGGACTGTGGTATTAACATGGTGGTTTATAGCCTAGGAGGAACAGTGTTAGGCAGAGAATCAAGAGGAACTAGCTTATATGACAATGATGGTCATGAAAATCATATTAGTCTGAAGGAACAAAATCTGGCATGAAGGTCTGAAGAAGTGAAAGAAGTGCAAGCAGAATGACAATAATGATGTAAATCAGCACTGCGGATGAAAGACAGAAAGAAAGGCTGGCCTAGGCCGGGTGCGGTGGCTCACACCTGTAATCCTAGCTCTCTGGGAGGCCGAGGCAGGCAGATTGTTTGAGCTCAGGAGTTCGAAACCAGCCTGAGCAAGAACGAGACCCCGTCTCTACTAAAAATAGAAAGAAATTAATCGGACAACTAAAAATACATAGAAAAAATTAGCCGGGCATGGTGGCGCATGCCTGTAGTCCCAGCTACTTGGGAGGCTGAGGCAGGAGGATCGCTTGAGCCCAGGAGTTTGAGGTTTCTGTGAGCTAGGATGACGCCACGGCACTCTAGCCCGGGCAACACAGTGAGACTCTGTCTCAAAAAAAAAAAAAAAAAAAAGCTGGCCTAAAGAGCCAGCCTGAAGATACACTATGCCATTAAAAGTCATATGCAGTCAGAGGAGAGTCAAGGGGTCATGATAGTGAAGTTTTGCATTAAAATTGCACAGTATTAAGCACTGTGAAGAAAAAAAATCTGCTTAGGAAATGTATTTAATGAATGACTAAGAACTACTTCCAATAGTGAAAAAACAAAAGTCAAATTGCATTTAGATATAAAAATAAATACTGAAAGAATCTACTAATAAATTAATCTAAAAGGTAAATTTCAAGTTAACTGTAACTGCTAATAACTCTTGGCAACTGTTGACTGGGAGCACTGATAGCCAAATGAAATTTGTGCCTAACATTATTTAAGTAGAATGAGTTAGATGGACCTGCCATGAGATCATGCTCATGGTGACAGGTGCTTTGAGTCGTATTTATGTGTTACAATAAGATTTTTAAATTATCTCTAAAAATTCTGATACTAAAGAAACTAAATTTTTTTTTACCTTTGAATTTATACCTTGAGATAAGAATATATTCTCTTCTACCTCCCTATTTTGAACCTATGGAGTCAGATTGAAATGGTTCTTCTGCAGGAAGAGTTAAAAGTACAATAGGGATAGTATTAGAGATACTGAAAAGCTCAGAAATAATCTGGAAAAACTATGTGAACTTTTGACGACCTATATGCTAGGTCAAAAGCACAGAACTATATGAAATTGTAAGTGCAAATTGATCTTCTTGCTTGGGAACAGGGGGAAAGGGCTTAAAAACCTTTAAATATTTTGTTTATTTGAGAGGATGAAAGGCTCCTGGGAAAGGATTAAAGAAATAATCCAAAAAAGAAGGCAAAAAGAAATAAAAGGTTTTGGGTGCTGGAAGGGAATCAAAACCAATGCAAGGGCTGGGTTAGTGAGAGAATTCTGGAGTAGCAGAGGCCCCGTAGCCCTGGATCCACACCACAGGTTCTGAACTGGACCAATCTCAGAACGGGAGGCAGCAGCTTAGTGACCAAGAGCTGGGAATGAGGATAAGATTGCTAGGTTCACATCGTTGTTCTATTGCTAAAAGCAACATATTTAACCTCTCTGTGCCTTGGTTTCCTCTGCTGTGAATTGAGACTAAAAATCAATCCCACCCTTCATAGCGTTGGCCCAAGAATTAAATGCAATAATGCATATAGAGCATTTAGCACAATGTCTGGCATACATAACAAATGTTCAATAAATGTTACTGATAGTTGTTATTATTAACATGCTTCCCGTGGAAAGTGAACCCAAACTTCTGGGGGGAAAAAGCCAATAAGGGTACGAAGGAACAGGTAGTACTTCTGAGAAAGAAGAGAGGCAAAGCAGTGTTTATAATCCCCTTACCAAGTCTTGTGTCCCTGTAGGAAAACCTGGATGATAAATGAGGGGAACCAAACTAGTGTATCCACAAAAGGACTTCAGAATCACTCAGATGTGTGAGCAGGAGAGCAAGGTCCATTTGCCCATCTCACCCACTAGAGACAGCTCTGCGTGGCGGCCCTTGCTGAGGGGACGTCCTCATGAAGGAAGCTGCTGCTCCAAGCCAACCCAGCTAATTTTGGGCAGAGTACTGGCTTCCATGGGGAAGTGGGGGGTTTTCTAATAATGCTGATTACCAGGGAGTAGTAACTGTTCAGGCACTGGATGTGAGCACTGATGAATGAGGAAGATTATCACAATCCTCCTCCCCACCCCCAAGCCTAGGTTACCAGCAGTGATTACACTCCCTTTCACTTTTTCAAAATGGAATGAAACAAATGAAATTTTTTAAGGAGCAAAAGCATATTGTCAATGCCTTAAATCTGAGAAACACAAAAAGAAAGGCCTGAAACAAAATTCATCCATTATCCAACAACCAAAGTTGTCTACTATAAACATTTTGTCAACATTTTGAGGTATATTCTTTCTCTGTGTGTGTTTCCCTTGCACAGAGTGATTCTGTATTATCTGCATTATAGGCTGCGTTTTTCATCTGGCAGTAAGTTATGAACATTTTCCCCCATGATAATATTGGGTTTTGGCAGCTCTTATTCCATTGTTAACTTCTATTACACTTAAAGTCAACATAAACCCTTAAGCCTTCTTCAAACTTGAATTTTTGAACTCATGTGAAGGGCTGTATGTTTTTCTCTATTAAATTCCATGAAATTACATTCATCATTCTAGCCTGTTTAAATCATTCTGAATCCTGATTGTCTTCCAAAGTATTCACTATTCCATGGAATTCCTACTTCATGTCATCTGAAAACAGGATTTGTATGTCTTCTACATATATAGGTATATCTATACATATGCCTAGCATATAGTAGACACCTAAATAAATATGAATGGATGAATGAAGTCATTGATAAAAATGGTAAACTAGTGAGCCAAGGACAGTCCCAGAGACTTAATTTTCAAACTTACACTGATTCATTGTTTGGGTACAGTTGCCCATTTAGTTACCAAATATTCTTAATGACAGTATTATCACATTCGCATGTCTCTTCTGTGCTCACCAGATTTCATTATGCCTTGCTGAAACCCAGTTACAGTAATTCTTTTTTAGTTCCCTGGTCTTCTCTTACTAAAGTAATTCTACCGTGAAGGGAAATGAAGTTAGTCTAGCATGACTTATTTTTTTCATGAATCAATGCTGGGGCTTAAGTTATTCCCTTTTCCTTCTCTAAGGGCCGCCAACTCATTAGTTTGCTAATCTGTTAGATTTTGGCCTGAAATTGACATCTCAATTACCAGTTTATATCTTCAGCGTCTTAACTTATTTTCTCTCTTTTCCTTTCCCAGTGTATGAGTTCCTTTGTTGTATATTAAATCATAGACTGAATCACTATCATAATCACTAGAAACATAAATCAGAAATCAGTAATCATAAGAACTGCTCTTCTTTGGACACAGTAATTTAATAGAGAAAAAATAAGATTGGTTCAATAGTTTGACTCTAGTGAGTTTCATTTTCCCAGATGAATTAAGGGTTTGGATAGGACAAAGATGGGCCCTGAAAACTAAGAACCTAAATAAGAAGGAGACTGTATATTATAATAATTAGCTCTCACAAGATAAATCTGCCAGCTTTTGTTTACTACACATCTTAAAAGAGAAGCTGAGAGGGAAAATAGAACAACAAATTAGAATAAGGTGGCTCAAAGTCAAAAAAGGTTGAAAAAAAAAGATGTAAGTATCAAAATAGATTAAGAACATGAGCAGGATACAAATAAGGTATCTAACTTGTAATGCAGAATTATAAGCAACTGAGAGGAGAGGCTTCTGATTATTTATTCAATAAGCAGAGATATAGAAAAGGAAAAAGTAGCAGTAGTGATGATGGGAAGATGTCTGAGTAGGACATTTTGGCTAACTTTACTTTGATTTTATTGAATAACTGGGTGACAATGACATAATGGGGAGAACACACTGAGGTATCATGTCAAAAGCTAGGAGCTGACATGCCTGTCCTTGAAAAGTACAGTGAGATCCCAGCCAGTTGGACTTGACGATGGATACAGAATGTGAACCAGACTTCTGCTGTCTCCACACCCCTACCACTCCATGATCGATGGAATGGTCCCCAGGAGGAGGAAATAAGGACAAAGTTGGATTTCTTAGTACATCTGGCAGAGACTCTGGGAGCAAGCTTTATGGAACACAAAGTTGGATATAAAACCAAATCTTTCAAAAGGTTAAGTTCACAGCACTGTTCTAGAAGGCAACTTAGGATTCTGGGAATCAGCCAGTTATGTAGATAGAGACTCCTTGCTCCTTTATCTATTAGCAGTCTGGATCTGAAAAGACAGATTGATCCTTAGCCTTATGAACAAGAAATGTCTTTGATCCAGCTCTTTATTTTGGCATAACCAACATACCACATGAAGCCTGAAAAATGTAGCTGTGAACTAAAAAAAAAGTGAGCAAAGAATGACCTTTAAGAAAGCCAGAGGAGAACTCCCTGACACGAGTTCATTCAACAACGAAGACTGAGTCCGGCTCAGCAGGATTTTTATCAAATCAAGGGAAAAGTCTCAGGCCTTTGTGACAGTAACATAGGTACACACAAGCACAGCTGGCCCTTGTAAAACTGGACCACCATCACCTAGCTTTCACACCCTGCAAAGGCAAGCCAGGAAAAGTTTTTAGAGTGAAAGTCAATGTGCAGATTGTCTAGGGCAGCTGTCATGCCAGTTTCCAAGAACTTCTACATTGAATTGTAGCTGGGTTCAAACTTAGTGCACATAAACAGCTTGCAAAGTATCACAAATTTAGAATTCCTGCCCCATCACATCAGTTAGGCTCCCTTCATTTCTCCTCTTTTCCCCAGGAAGCAAAACATCAGGCAACTTGGAACAGTCAAGTCTACAGCTTTTCTGGCTCTAGTAACCTGCCTCTGCCCTGTTTCTTCAATTGGCCAAGGGAAATACAAGACAATTCCAAAACTCCACCTTTTTAAAAAAATTCTTCTCCACCTGTCCTTTTCCCTCCTTTATAAATAAAGATGTTTTTATAAAATAGGGGAAATACTGGGGAAATCATAAGAAAGGAGATTTTTTTTTTTTAAGTAATAGGGCCAAAGGGAGGAAAATAAAATGTTTATTTATGGTCAAGCCCTTTTCTTACTGCAGTATATACACGAACTGCTTCTTAGGAATCCATTCCCAAACTACCTTCAACATGCAATCTACGGGAACAACTTGTCATCATACTAGGAATTGGCCTCTTATTAATCAAGTCAATGGCAAAGCTATAGTATTACTTGCCTTTGTTATGCCAAGACAAGACTATTGAAATTTGTTCAAGATTGGTTAGAGGAGCTAGTCCAAAGTCATAGCTGGCATGAAATGTAGGCACCTGTCTCTGATAGCATCAGACCATTGCAAATGCATCACCCTGGTCTTCAGCTGCTTGCACGGAATGCCACTTCATTACCAGCTCACTGTTCTATGCTATGCCCCAACCATAGTTCTCAAAGCGTGGTCCCAGGACCAGCAGCATCAACATCAGCGTCACATTGGAACTTGCTAAAAATGAAAATAATTGAGCCTCATCCCAGGCATCCTGAAATCAGAAACTCTGGTTAGGGCCCACCAGCAATGTGTGTGTTAAGAAGCCCATCAGGAGATTCTGACAGATAAGGAGAATCAATGGCAGAGTGGTTAAGAGTATGGATTCTGCCACCATATTGCCTGGACTTCAATTCTCACTGCTATTTACCAACTGTGTCATCTTGGGTAAGTCATTTCATTTCTTTCTTTTTTTTTTTTTGAGATACGGTATCATTCTGTTGCAGGGGCTACAGTGCAGCAGTGTTATCATAGCTCACTGAAACCTTAAACTCCTGGGCTCAAGCTATCCTCCTGCCTCAGCCTCCTGAGTAGCTCAGACTACAGGCATGCACCACCATGCCTGGCTAATTTTTCTATTTTTTTGTAGAGATGGGGTCCTACTATGTTGTTCAGGTTGGTCTCGAACTCCTGGCCTCAAGCAACCCTTCTCCCTCAGCCTCCCAAAGTGCTAGGATTATAGGCGTGAGCCACCACAACCAACCCTCATTTCATTTCTCTATGCTTGGTTTCTTCATCTGTAAAATGGGGATGATAATAGTATTTACCTCATAGAGTAGCTGTAAGCACTAAATCAGTTAATACATGTAAAGCTTTCAGAACAACTGCTGGTAAATCAGTTAATATATGTAAAGCTTTCCGAACAACTGCTGGTACACAG
>NW_012150840.1:15792021-15795122 GCF_000956105.1 Propithecus coquereli | reverse complement strand
AAAAAAAAAAAAAAAAAGAAAAGCTGGCCTAAAGAGCCAGCCTGAAGATACACTATGCCATTAAAAGTCATATGCAGTCAGAGGAGAGTCAAGGGGTCATGATAGTGAAGTTTTGCATTAAAATTGCACAGTATTAAGCACTGTGAAGAAAAAAAATCTGCTTAGGAAATGTATTTAATGAATGACTAAGAACTACTTCCAATAGTGAAAAAACAAAAGTCAAATTGCATTTAGATATAAAAATAAATACTGAAAGAATCTACTAATAAATTAATCTAAAAGGTAAATTTCAAGTTAACTGTAACTGCTAATAACTCTTGGCAACTGTTGACTGGGAGCACTGATAGCCAAATGAAATTTGTGCCTAACATTATTTAAGTAGAATGAGTTAGATGGACCTGCCATGAGATCATGCTCATGGTGACAGGTGCTTTGAGTCGTATTTATGTGTTACACTAAGATTTTTAAATTATCTCTAAAAATTCTGATACTAAAGAAACTAAATTTTTTTTTACCTTTGAATGTATACCTTGAGATAAGAATATATTCTCTTCTACCTCCCTATTTTGAACCTATGGAGTCAGATTGAAATGGTTCTTCTGCAGGAAGAGTTAAAAGTACAATAGGGATAGTATTAGAGATACTGAAAAGCTCAGAAATAATCTGGAAAAACTATGTGAACTTTTGACGACCTATATGCTAGGTCAAAAGCACAGAACTATATGAAATTGTAAGTGCAAATTGATCTTCTTGCTTGGGAACAGGGGGAAAGGGCTTAAAAACCTTTAAATATTTTGTTTATTTGAGAGGATGAAAGGCTCCTGGGAAAGGATTAAAGAAATAATCCAAAAAAGAAGGCAAAAAGAAATAAAAGGTTTTGGGTGCTGGAAGGGAATCAAAACCAATGCAAGGGCTGGGTTAGTGAGAGAATTCTGGAGTAGCAGAGGCCCCGTAGCCCTGGATCCACACCATAGGTTCTGAACTGGACCAATCTCAGAACGGGAGGCAGCAGCTTAGTGACCAAGAGCTGGGAATGAGGATAAGATTGCTAGGTTCACATCGTTGTTCTATTGCTAAAAGCAACATATTTAACCTCTCTGTGCCTTGGTTTCCTCTGCTGTGAATTGAGACTAAAAATCAATCCCACCCTTCATAGCGTTGGCCCAAGAATTAAATGCAATAATGCATATAGAGCATTTAGCACAATGTCTGGCATACATAACAAATGTTCAATAAATGTTACTGATAGTTGTTATTATTAACATGCTTCCCGTGGAAAGTGAACCCAAACTTCTGGGGGGAAAAAGCCAATAAGGGTACGAAGGAACAGGTAGTACTTCTGAGAAAGAAGAGAGGCAAAGCAGTGTTTATAATCCCCTTACCAAGTCTTGTGTCCCTGTAGGAAAACCTGGATGATAAATGAGGGGAACCAAACTAGTGTATCCACAAAAGGACTTCAGAATCACTCAGATGTGTGAGCAGGAGAGCAAGGTCCATTTGCCCATCTCACCCACTAGAGACAGCTGCTGCGTGGCGGCCCTTGCTGAGGGGACGTCCTCATGAAAGAAGCTGCTGCTCCAAGCCAAGCCAGCTAATTTTGGGCAGAGTACTGGCTTCCATGGGGAAGTGGGGGGTTTTCTAATAATGCTGATTACCAGGGAGTAGTAACTGTTCAGGCACTGGATGTGAGCACTGATGAATGAGGAAGATTATCACAATCCTCCTCCCCACCCCCAAGCCTAGGTTACCAGCAGTGATTACACTCCCTTTCACTTTTTCAAAATGAAACGAAACAAATGAAATTTTTTAAGGAGCAAAAGCATATTGTCAATGCCTTAAACCTGAGAAACACAAAAAGAAAGGCCTGAAACAAAATTCATCCATTATCCAACAACCAAAGTTGTCTACTATAAACATTTTGTCAACATTTTGAGGTATATTCTTTCTCTGTGTGTGTTTCCCTTGCACAGAGTGATTCTGTATTATCTGCATTATAGGCTGCGTTTTTCATCTGGCAGTAAGTTATGAACATTTTCCCCCATGATAATATTGGGTTTTGGCAGCTCTTATTCCATTGTTAACTTCTATTACACTTAAAGTCAACATAAACCCTTAAGCCTTCTTCAAACTTGAATTTTTGAACTCATGTGAAGGGCTGTATGTTTTTCTCTATTAAATTCCATGAAATTACATTCATCATTCTAGCCTGTTTAAATCATTCTGAATCCTGATTGTCTTCCAAAGTATTCACTATTCCATGGAATTCCTACTTCATGTCATCTGAAAACAGGATTTGTATGTCTTCTACATATATAGGTATATCTATACATATGCCTAGCATATAGTAGACACCTAAATAAATATGAATGGATGAATGAAGTCATTGATAAAAATGGTAAACTAGTGAGCCAAGGACAGTCCCAGAGACTTAATTTTCAAACTTACACTGATTCATTGTTTGGGTACAGTTGCCCATTTAGTTACCAAATATTCTTAATGACAGTATTATCACATTCGCATGTCTCTTCTGTGCTCACCAGATTTCATTATGCCTTGCTGAAACCCAGTTACAGTAATTCTTTTTTAGTTCCCTGGTCTTCTCTTACTGAAGTAATTCTACTGTGAAGGGAAATGAAGTTAGTCTAGCATGACTTATTTTTTTCATGAATCAATGCTGGGGCTTAAGTTATTCCCTTTTCCTTCTCTAAGGGCCGCCAACTCATTAGTTTGCTAATCTGTTAGATTTTGGCCTGAAATTGACATCTCAATTACCAGTTTATATCTTCAGCGTCTTAACTTATTTTCTCTCTTTTCCTTTCCCAGTGTATGAGTTCCTTTGTTGTATATTAAATCATAGACTGAATCACTATCATAATCACTAGAAACATAAATCAGAAATCAGTAATCATAAGAACTGCTCTTCTTTGGACACAGTAATTTAATAGAGAAAAAATAAGATTGGTTCAATAGTTTGACTCTAGTGAGTTTCATTTTCCCAGATGAATTAAGGGTTTGGATAGGACAAAGATGGGCCCTGAAAACTAAGAACCTAAATAAGAAGGAGACTGTATATTATAATAATTAGCTCTCACAAGATAAAT
>NW_012150840.1:15759498-15789794 GCF_000956105.1 Propithecus coquereli | reverse complement strand
TGCTATTTACCAACTGTGTCATCTTGGGCAAGTCATTTCATTTCTTTCTTTTTTTTTTTTTGAGATACGGTATCATTCTGTTGCAGGGGCTACAGTGCAGCAGTGTTATCATAGCTCACTGAAACCTTAAACTCCTGGGCTCAAGCTATCCTCCTGCCTCAGCCTCCTGAGTAGCTCAGACTACAGGCATGCACCACCATGCCTGGCTAATTTTTCTATTTTTTTGTAGAGATGGGGTCCTACTATGTTGTTCAGGTTGGTCTCGAACTCCTGGCCTCAAGCAACCCTTCTCCCTCAGCCTCCCAAAGTGCTAGGATTATAGGCGTGAGCCACCACAACCAACCCTCATTTCATTTCTCTATGCTTGGTTTCTTCATCTGTAAAATGGGGATGATAATAGTATTTACCTCATAGAGTAGCTGTAAGCACTAAATCAGTTAATACATGTAAAGCTTTCAGAACAACTGCTGGTAAATCAGTTAATATATGTAAAGCTTTCCGAACAACTGCTGGTACACAGTAAAAGTTAGCTATTAAATGAGTTAAGGTACATTAAAGCATTTCAGTTACTATTAGCTACTATTATTTCTTATTTACAGTCTTATTTTTGAGGTTCAATAGGACATAATCACAAACAAACATTCCTATATGGTTAATCTGTGCTCTCTCGGTATGGAGAAGATAATCAGATTTGGTATGAATGTGATAAAAATAGGAATATAGAATTTGTATCTTAGGGACTGAATCCAACATAATTCTTTGCCTCTAGAGCTCAAAATTCAGACATCACACTCGTCAATGATGAAATGCATGATTCACCTCTATGTCTGTCTTATGGCCTAATTCCCCACATAATGAGTCCATAAGTGGCATGGAAACTAACAGGGACATCTCTTATTACCTCTTCTTCTTTATATACTTTTCATGATATCATGGTTCCCTTCTAAAATACCATAACTATAAACCATATATGCTTGCTAAACCATAGCTAAAATAACAGATCACAGCTACAAGACATGTTGACCAACACCTGTATGATCAGGCCATTGTAAAAAACCAAGAGGACCAAAAAAATTCATAATTTCCATCCTCTAGAGTCATGAGATTTCTCTTATATAATTCCCCACCATCTAAAACAGCCATCCTAATTTGCCTGATCTGCTGGTTCAAATCTGTGAAAAAAAAATTAATATATCCACGACAGCATACAAAGTAAGCAGACATGTAATCTAAATTGTAAATATAAGTCATATAGTTACAGTTAGCTTCTTTAGGCTCTTGATGTTTTCTGTCCACATATAAAGTCTCTCTATGACTTCGGTGTCTGGCAAAAGTAAAAAATTATACAAATACATAGACTACAATAAAGATATTTGTAATGTTGAATTATATTGTTCCAGCTACTTTATTTTTCTTCATTTTTGTTCGCACGAAGATTGTTTTGTATATTCCACCAGTGATGGTTTATTTTCAGAAATATTTCCATCTCTCCTTTGAACATTATCATCAATAAATAGGTCTAGACCAGTCTGGGGTGCCATTGTGGAAAGACTGGTACTGATTTTCCTCTCTCTAAAAGTAGGGATGTTTAATAAAAAAGGCGTGAGCTTTACATCAGAAAGAGCTGGACTCAAATTCCTACACTATCAGTTATGTGATATGTGACCATGGAGAAACGGTAACACCGCTAAGACTATTTTGTCATTTATGCATGAGGAAAACAATGCCTATGTTATAGTCATGTTTTCAGGAATAAATAGGATAAATCATACAAAGCACACAATCTGTCATAAATTGGGTACTCAATACATGTTAGTTTTGTTTCTTTTGTCCTTTCTTTAACAAATGACGGAACAGAATCTTACCATTTCAAAATAAGGGAGAAATACATATGAATTAACATCAATTAATATGAAGTATAGGGCACTTCAAATGATATAAAAACTAATTTAAAGATTAAAAACATGCTGACTATAAAAATGTATAAGTACTAAACAGTGTAAAGGAGAAAAAATTCACCTGCAGTGCCATTCTGCAACCATGGTGAGTACTTTGGCATGTTTCACTCTAATTTTGTCCCAGTGCACATTGTGATTATGCTATTCTGCTTCTATCATTTAATATTAATGTCAACATATAATGGATATATTTATGTATTTTAAAAATATGCATATACTTTTTTAAATTAAAAAAAAAAAAACTTCTGCTACTCCCTAAACTCTGTATGTCACCGTGCTGGGAATAAGACACTAGCTTTAGAAAATAACTTGCTGTGAAGGAAAATCAGGGAAGCCTTCAAAGTAGAAAAGACATTTTCCCTGGGTTTCAAAAGATGACCAGCAATTTGCCAACTGGAAAGGAAATTCCAGGCAGAAGAATAGTATATAAAAGAGCAGAGGACAATAGGACAGCCACTGTGGCTAAATGGAGGGAGCTGAGGAAGGTAGAGAGATGTTGTAATAAAGTTGGTAAGACACAGATCTCTTACATATTCAGAAATAGAAATGTGACTGGTCAAAACTTCCATATAAGCAAAGCACAGCACAACAGCTTTAATTGGAATCAATCATGTGCTTACAATGAAGCTGCAATGAAAATGCTAAAAAAAGTTAAGGTTTGGAGAATGCAAAAGGCATGAGTGAGTGTGACTTACAGTGGCCAAGAATGGAGACAGCCAAGTCTCACCACCGCCGTTAGTGTGAGGGATTTCGAAATGCCTGACTCCCAGCTGAGCTCTTTAAATGCCTTACCTTGTTAGCCTTCATAGCAACCCCTTGAGACAGGTATTACTCCATTTCACAGATGAGGAAACTGAGGCTTAGGTTAAATAACTTCTGCAAGTGCATACACACAGTAAGTGAAAGAGCTGCTTTTGAACCTAAGTCTGTATGTTTCCACAGTTACAATGAGGAATAAACAATTATTAATAGAACCTAAAATAGCCATACTAAATATTTTCTAACCAATTATTATTGCTATAGGCTTTTGTTTTGGAAATACTAAACTCATCCAAAGATTCAAACAAATATGCTCAACTGATTTTTGACAAAGTTGCAAAAGCAATACAACGGAGGAACAATAACCTTTTAAAGCCATTTGTTTGTTGACAAATGGTGATGGAGCAATTTTACCTACATAGGCAAAAAAATGAACCTCAACCTAAACCTCAGACCTCACACAGAAATGAACTCAGAATGGATGGCAGACTTAAATGTAAAATGAAAAACTATACAATAATCCCAAAGATCTCACTTCAAACAAAAGAGATGTTTCAGTTTTAGTTTTAGCTCTAGGCAATATGAGGACCAGGATGAAAAGATAGAGCCAGGCACTGGGCTAAATGTTTCACAGGCTTTATCTCACTTAAACTTTGCCTCATGTTACAGAAGAGGAAACTGAGGCACATAGAGGTTACGTAGCCTGCTCACCTAACTGCCTGCCCTATTGCTACCACTGGCCTATCCTTGGTAGTGGCCCTCTGAAAAGGGAAATTGTTGACACAAAAAATAAGATTTCTTTTCTTTCCTGTACAAGGTGGACTTTCAAAGGCACCTGAACAAAATTTAAATCTAGATGGATGTGAAGATCCAGCTGAAAAAGGAACTGCACTTAGTAGCCCCCTTTGTTCTCCCTCCTTGGATGAATGGTCTTAGGCCAAGAGGCAGTGCCTGTCCTTGACCAGCTGGAAGTCATAAGGTCAGGAAAAGCCCCTCAGCTCAGAATAGTATTTACATCTCAATGCCACAGTGGTGAGAGCGGACTTGCAAGAGAAATAAAGGGCCAAGCCTCCACATGAGCACACACCTTTCCACACTGGCATCTAGATCGTCTTCAGACGACAGGGTTTTCAGGTGATGGGATTATTACTGATGGAGAAAGACTGCCTGTCACAGGAGGTTCTCAACTCCTTTTAGGCTCCCCTCAAAACAGCAAGGGAGAAGACACAGTCACACAAACCTGGTAAGCTATGGGTCAAGTAGGCCGCTTATGGTCCACAGAAGAGAAATTTAGTTGTACTGCACCAGAGTGTTTTAGCAAGCAGGTGTTTTCCATTTCAATACTTGCCTCCACCTTCCTTCTTTCTGCCACGGTGGCAAGAGGGACACCAATTCCCCATGCACTACGACTTCTTCAAAAGTGGTGGATGCCACCTCCGATGCTGACTCAGAGGAACTGTCCAGGTAGGGAAGGGTTAAGGCGTGTCCTGTACCATCAGCTCTCAATTATTATCACTTGGAAAAGCCGCAGGGTTTACAGGAAGAGTGTGAGAATGCTGCAGCTTTCCCAGCCAACATTTGGTTCCCATTACCGTGAATAATCTCCTTCCTCCCTCCTTTCCCCAACCCCCACCCTTTTTCTACTTTTTCCACATTTTATATTAAAAGTACATCAAACACTTTTCTTCCTTTTTAATATTTTCCTTAAGCTTCCTTCACTAAGTTTGCTGGGTTCTATGACTTTTTCTGGTTATTCATTACTTAGGGAGGGGGGAAGATCAGGCTCCTTGGGTGAAATCAATCAAAAAAGAAAAAACCAGGAGAGAAAGACCTGAGCAGTGTTGGAAAAGATGAACTTGACTCATAGGGATTCTTTCTAGTCTTAAGTAAGTGCCATTAAGAAAAGAGCCCACTGAGACCCTTTACCCTCTTGCTTCTTGGGCCCCTCTCAGTTGTACTCCTGCCCAAAACAAAGCACCTCTGAAGTAACAGATCTGAAGAGAGAGTCTATTCCTCATTTCATCATCAGTAAAAATGGAAGAGTATCTGCACGAAAGGGGTAAGCGATAGTGCAGAGGCACAGATAGAAAGATCAGGGGGTATGCAATGTTGGCAAGGGTGTGGGGAAAGGGCATCTGTACTCCAGATTGGAGGGTATTTGGGGATAGGCTTTCTGGATGCCAATTTGACAGTATCTATAAAAATTCAAAGTGAACATATCATTTGATCCAACAAATTCTACTTCTAGGAATTTACCCTCTAGAAATATTTGCATATGTGCACAAAGATCTATGCACAAGGTGTTCGCTGCTGATGCCTCAACTGGACACAACTTCCTGCCCCTTAATGGGAGGATGGCAAAATAAATTATGGTACATTCATACTTTGGAAAACTACATAGTGGTTAAAAATATTTAAGTAAGTTTATATGAACAGACTGAAAAAATATAGAGACATATTAGGATGGAAAAATACATGAAAAAATATACAAATCAACCTTTTAACTGTAGCTACCTCTTGTAGCTACACAAGACTTTACCTCCTTGTACTTCATGTATGTATTTGTTAGATTACTGTATGACGTGGCTACATGCCATTACTTGTGCAACTAATTTTTTAAAAGCATGGACATAAATTATTAGTCTATAGAAAATAAGAAAAAAATAAATATAAATTCCCCCCCGCTCCTCATCCCCTAGTTTGTAGCCCTGTGTAAATTGTCCTGAAATGGAAGAAATTTGAAACTTAGAACATTTCTTAACTTCACAACGTGAACCAAGTCAGACTTAGGGAAGTAGAGAGTATGGAAAATTATTGAGGGAATCCCCCACAAAGTCAGACCAGATGACAGAGAAATAAACAGGAGAGAAGAAATGATGACTCCAGAGGTCCAAAAGTTCCCAAGGTCACAGTCACGGTAGTGAAAGCAGTGAACACTGATCTAACCAAAAACTGTGCTCTAAGTCTACTGCAAGGATTGGAGGAAGGGCAGCACACATTTGTGCACGTGGGCACCGCGGTGGGGTTGGGGAAGGAAGTGTAGTACAAGACCACTAAATCTCCACCTTCAGATAAGAAGTTAAGAGATAATATCTAAAATCAGAAATCCAAAAATGGGAGAATAAACATATGATTTAGAAATATGAAGGTAAATAACAGAAGAAAAAGCTAAAAGAAAGTTAAAAGCAGTTATCTCTAGGGCATGGAAATAAGGTTGGGTAACTGGAAAGAGAAGCGGCAAGGGATTCCTATTTTTATTATAAACCTTTTAGAATTACTTAACATTTAAAACGTTGTACCTGGATTATTGTGGGAGCCAGCCTCCAAGATGGCCCCTAATGACCCCCCCCACCTCCTAGTACTCATCCCCTTGGCTAGTCCCCTCCCACACTGAATAGGGCTGGCCCATGTAAACAATAGGATGTTACAAAAATGACAGTGTGTCCAAAAGACCCAAACATAAGAGCTAAAACTATTAATATTAAGACTCTTATTCAAAGAACACACAGGGAAAAAGCTTCATGATACTGGATTTGGCAATGATTTCTTGGATATGACACCAAAGGCACAGGCAACAAAAGAAAAAACAGATAAACTGGACTTCATCAAAATTAAAACTTTTGTGTATCAAAGGTTACGCTGTCAATACAGTAAAAAGGCAACCAAGGGAATGGGAAAAAATATTTTCAAATCATACATCTGGTAAGGGATTAACAGCCAGAATATATAGAGAACTCCTAAAACTCAACAACAAAAAACAAACAACCCGATTAATAAACGGGCAAGAAACTTGAATAGACATTTCTCCAAAGAAGATATACGGTCAACAAGCACATGAAACGATGCTCAACATCATTAGGGAAATGCAAATCAATCCCTCATCATTAGAGAAATACAAACCAAAACTACAATGAAATTTCAACTCATACCCATTAGGATGACTACTATCAAAAACACAGAAAATAGACTGGGCATGGTGGCTCACACTTGTAATCCTAGCACTCTGGGAGGCAGATGCAGGATTGCTTGAGGTCAGGAGTTCGAGACCAACCTCAGCAAGAGCGAGTCTCTACTAAAAATAGAAAAAAATTAGCCAGGCGTGGTGGGGCATGGCCGTAGTCCCAGCTACTTGGGATGCTGAGGCAGGAGGACTGCTTGAGCCCAGGAGTTTGAGGTTGCTGTGAGCTAGGCTGACACCACGGCACTCCAGGCCGGGCAACAGAATAAGACTATGTCTCAAAAAAAAAAAAAAAAATAGAAAATAAGTGTTGAGGATGTGCCAAAACTGAAACCCTTGTGAACTGCGGATGGGAATGTAAAACAGTGCAGCAGCTATGGTGAACAGTATGGTGGTTCCTCAAAAATTTAAAAATTGAATTACCCTTCTTCTCCAAGAAAATACCAAATGACAGATGATGCCAGTGCCGTGGGAGGGCCTGAAGGCCCAGCAGGAGACTGAGGCAGCTTCCACAGAAGCTTGGCAGTGCTATCTCGGGCCAGGGTTGCAGCTGTGCTCTGGGCCCAGGCTGTGAAGCTCACAGAGGCATTGTCTTGTGATGCTGGAGCAGATGATGAGGCTGGTGTGGCAGACAGTGCCACAGATGCTACCAATGGCCAGTATTGATGACTACTATACCTCGGCCAGGGGCTGCACTGCCTCCCTAGGCAACTTTGGCAAGGCCACCTTTGATGCCAGATCTTCAGCTGTCTAACCTCTGACCTCTGGAAATAGACAGTGTTCACTGAGTCTCCCTATCAGGAATTCACTGACCATCTAGTGAAGACCCACCTCAGAGCCTCCATGCAGAAGACCCAGATTCCAGCTGTGGTTATCATGTAGTGTTTTCATACAAGAAAAATAAAGTGGCTTAATTAAGCCTGAAAAAGGTAGAATTCCCATATAATCCAGCAATTCCATTTCTGGGAATATACCCAAAGGAATTGAAAGCAGGGACATGAACATCTATCACTATACCCATGTTCATAGCAGCATTATCACAATAGCCACAAGGCAGACATAACCCAAGTATCCATCCATGGATGAGTAAACAAAATGTGGTGTGTGTGTGTGTGTGTGTGTGTGTGTGTGTGTGTATAATGGAATATTATTCAGCCTTAAAAAGGAACGAAGTTCTGACACAGGGATGAACTCTGAAAACATGATGCTTAGGGTTTATTGTGAGTAGACATTATGCTACGTAAAATAAGCCCATCACAAAAAGACAAATACTGTATGATTCCACTAATACGAGGTACCTAGAGTAGTCAAAATTATAGACAGACATCACAGAACGGTAGCTGCCAGGGACTGGGAGTAGGAAGAATGTGGAGTTATTCCTTAAGGAGTAAAGCGTTTTAGTTTAACAAGATGAATTATGGCAGTGGATGATGATATCAGCTTCACAACACAGCTTCATTCAATACGAATGTACATAATACTACGACCTGTGCACTTAAAAATGGTTAGGATGATAAATTTTATGTTGTATTTTACCACAATTTTAAAAAATGATAGTATGTGACTTCCAAGGCTAGAACACAAAAGACAGTGTGACTTCTGTCCTACTCTCTGTTGAATCACTCATTCTGAGGGAACCCCGCTGCCATGTCATGAGGTCAGGAAGGCAGCTTGGCGGAGAAGTCCATGTAGTAAGGAACTGAGGCGTCCTGCCGACAGCCACTATGAACTCATCATCTGCGTGACAGTGAGCCATGATGGAAGCGGACACTCCAGCCTCAGGTAGGCCTTCACTAACTGCAGCCCTCTTGGCTGACATCCTTTTTTTTTTGAGACAGGGTTTCAGTATGTTGTCCTGATTGGTCTTGAACCCCTGAGCTCAAGCAATCCTCCTACCTTGGCTTCTTGGCTGACATCTTAACTACAGTGTCACAGAGAACCTGAGCCAGAACCACCCAGCTAAGCTGCTCCTCCTGAGCCACAGAAACCAAGGTAATAAATGTTTATTGTTTTAAGCTGCTAAATGTCGGGATAATTTGTTTTATAGCAATAGGTGACTAATGCAATTACCCAGATAAATCTTAAAAGGGAAAAAAATATCAGCTTTAAAGTATTATAATATCATAGTGGCCTGCTATCCTAAATTTGCACAACACAGGACAAATTATCATGGTCTGTTGCTGGATTACAACGCATCTCTTCACTAAATCCTTAGGAAAGAGGCTCTCTCAACTGTTCTGTACAGAGAAAACTTCACAAATGTGTAAAGTTTGATCAGTATGTAAAATATATTTAACTACATATTTTAATACAGTGTTACAGGTGTTTGATGAAATGCTGAGCTGGTTGGCTCTTGTGGCATGGTGTAAGGCAGAGTATGTTTGCAATATATAAGAAAGGAAGAATAACACAAAGCTGGCGCAAAATACAGATTTTGTATTTATTACAATATGAACAATATGTACTCAAACAGCTACATGATCCTAAAGGATGACCAAGTGAGGAGTATAACTGTAAATACCTTAACGGACACTGGGAAACAATGCTCTACTTTAATATTGATTCCACCAAGTGTAATTCACTGGGTTGAGTACTGTCGAAACTTTTAGTCCTTTCAACTGCCTTGATCAAAAGTTCTAGTGTGTTGCAAATGCAAAAAGGGTGACAACTGCCATAGCAGGTTTCAGACCAGCTAAGTGTTAGGGTACCTTACTAGAGGAAGCCAAAACCTGAATTCTAATGATGGTAAGCATGCTGAGTTGTGGTTCTGGTTAAAGGAGAAAGTCCTGACCAGATCCATCTATAGAAAAAATAATTTTTTTAAAATGATGGTGTGTGACTTCTTGTGGTGCCAAAGATAGACATTACCTAAAGAGCTGCCCAGGTGGAAGTCTGGTCTGTGATTTTCGACCTAGGTACATCTTTAAATTCTTTCGGTATACATTAAATTATTAGATACTATGTGTCAGCCACTGTATTACGGGACAGAGGTATAAAGATGTAGGTCATGACCCCAAAGGAGGTGGTAGAGGAAAGACATGAAGATCTAATTATAACACAATGTATTACAAATGCTATAGCTACAGGAAAGTAGGCTGCCTCTGCCTGAGATGGCAGTAGAAGGTGCACAGAGTAAGGTACAGAACTGGGCTGGATCCAGAATGGCAAAAGGAGTTTGCCAGATATGAATGGAGAGGGGAAAGACAGTGGAAACATAAAGACACCAATGTGTTAAAAAAAAAAACTGACTTCATTTGACATTAATTAAAAGGGAACATAATGGAATAAAAGCCCTTAGCATAGGCTGGGCGCGGTGGCTCACGCCTGTAATCCTAGCACTCTGGGAGGCCGAGGCGGGCGGATTGTTTGAGCTCAGGAGTTCGAAACCAGCCTGAGCAAGAGCGAGACCCTGTCTCTACCAAAGATAGAAAGAAATTAATCGGACAACTAAAAATATACAGAAAAAATTAGCCGGGCATGGTGGTGCATGCCTGTAGTCCCAGCTACTTGGGAGGCTGAGGCAGAAGGATTGCTTGAGCCCAGGAGTTTGAGGTTGCTGTGAGCTAGGATGACACCACGGCACTCTAGCCCGGGCAACACAGTGAGACTCTGTCTCAAGAAAAAAAAAAAAAAAAGCCCTTAGCATGGTACACCAGGAACTTTAACTTTTCAACTTTCCCACCTCAACCCCTATTTATATGTGATGCTCCCACAACACTGCACTTCAGCTGTGCTCTGCCATGCCTCCCTGCCCTCTCACAACTCTCTGCCATTTTCATCTAGTAAAAAAATAATAATTTACCTTCTACAGAATCTTCCCTGGTCTTCCTCTGATTTAGCTTGTTCCTCTAGGCCCACAAATGCCTTTACGGTAATGTGACTGTTCTTCACAGTGACTATTTCTTACCCACTGGACTAACCATTAAGGCAGTGAGTAAGTCATACTGGTCTTTGTACACCCAGAGCTGGGCAACATCATGGTCATGCAATGTTTGTTAAATGAACGAATGGATGAATAAATCAACATTCCTCTTTCTGGGATAGTCCTATGATCCACATAAAGAAAGGAAACTAGAACAAATGACCCTGTGAGGAGTTGGAGAGGTCAAATGGAAAATTCATCAGGCACAGAACTAGAAGCCCAGGGTTGCAGTCCTTACTTTATCACTAAGTAGGTAGGAGAATCTGCACAATCTACTTCTCCAAGTCTCAGTTTTTAACATCTCTAAAACAGGATATGGATGGATGACATCGAAAAGTTTATAATAATTCCTACTTACTCTACAGCAGGCATTATATACAGTAAAAGTACTTTTCTTATGTCATTTAATTTTTCATTTGCTCCTTAGAATATTCCCATTCTAAATAGGAAGTAGGCATTTAATCCCCATTTTAGAGATAAGAATATTAGGTTCAAATAACTTGCCCTAGATGAACTAGCTAGTAAGTGGCTAAAAAATGAGGAATCCAATTGGCCCACCTCTAAAATACATGTTCTCAAACACTAGGTCATAACATTTAAATGTGAGATCTTTGAGATTTTAAAATAAAAGAATCTGGAGCTTCTCAAGCCAACTGAGTGAGACTGAACTGGTGACTGGTACTACAAATAGCAGTGCTTATTTATCCTACTCCTCTCTGAGAGGGAGATACCCTAAGGGGATGGGGACTGGGTGACAGGAGTGTGAAGATGCACCGAACAGCAGAGTCTTGCAATGGGGAACAGCCTGTCTGGATGAAAGGTCAGAACTCAGAAGACAGAAAGAAAATGCAGGGTGAGATGACATGGAAGAGGGAGGAGGGAGGCTAGGGAGACAGTTGGCAGAAAAGCAAGGACAGGGAGAGAGAAAACAGGAAGAGAAGCTGAGACATGCTGACCAAGGTGTGGGGCGTGGCTGAGGAGGAACGAGCAAGGGACGCAGGTGGCCACGCTGAGAGATGGGTCTAGCACCAAGATAATATTAATAATTCCAACTGAAACTGAGGAATGGATGGACCGTCTTGCTGCTCTAAGAACAGAGGGGGTTAAAAGAGAGAGCTTGGCCTGCCTGACAGGAGAAGGGGGAGACTTAAGAAAACAACGACCCCACAGGTCTGAAAGGAGGAGCTTGCAGCCTGAAAGGGAAGCGATGACAGAGAGTGCCTGGAACGGACCATTTAATGCTTTAAACCTGTGCCAAGCCAACTGAGTAATGTGAGACTGGTGATTTACCTCAACTCTGGGAGAGATTAGTCTGTGTACATCGGCAGCAGAAACAAACATTACTATTTCATAGTGGTAAGCACTATTAATACTGAAAATACCTAATTGCATGCAGTACTGCATAGTTTACAAAGCACGTTCATGTATATGACCTCATCTAACTCCCATGACAATCAGGCATCATCACTTTCCACATGGCAAAATCAGGCTTCAGTTTTGTCAAATGATTTTCCCCAATTGAGAATGTCCCAGGTGGACCTGGGGCTGGCACCTAGGTCTTCCCATTCCTGGTCCAGGGCTCTGTGTGTAGAAATCAAATACAGCCTTTGCCTTTAAAAGACTTATATCTCAGAAGAGAAAAAACAAAGGCATAAAAAGGTAGTTAACTACACAGGGAACATACATTAAACTCCAAAAGAATGGAGTTCAGAGGATGGAGCAAATTTGGAGGCAGCTGGAAAAGGCTTGAGGTGACTACAGACTGGACCAGAGGGAGGGATCACTGAAAAGGAAGGCAAGGAGCAGGGAAAGCAAGAAGTGGGCTTTAAAGGAGTATTCTACCCTCCTAGCCCCTTCCCTCCAGCACAGCATCTGCAAGTGCAATCATTTAATAAATATTTAACACTGACATTGTGCTAAATGCCAAGGAGCCAATGGTGAACAAGAAATTTGCTCCAAGACCAGCAGTATCAGGGTTACTTGCTGGAGGGTGGTGGTGTCATCTGTTCTTTTGAGGAAAAGGGAGAAGTTCTATTCTCAAGAGTGATACCGTAATTTATCACAAAAATGTGGGATCTCCAGTTTTTCAAACCTTATTAAATGGAAGAGGACTCAGCCTCTCCTTTGGCAGATGATCAGAAAGCGACAGAGCTGAAAAGGGGACATTAAAGTGGCTATTTCACAGCAGAGTCATAATAAAAAGAAAAAGCCAAAAGGGTAGTGTTTAGCTCCTTACTCCACAGTTTTATATTTGCCCTCCCAACCATCAAGCTCCATTGTGTATACTATGCACATATAGTGAAGAAAAAATGTGATATGAGAACACAGGGAGAGTCTGCAAAGTGCTGAAACAGCATACCTGGCAGCTGCTAAAACAAAACTTCAAAGATTTGGCTTCTTTGAAAAGCCATCAGGCAGGACCCCACCCACTCCCCCTGTTAGCCACAGCTTCCCTGGGAGCTAGTACACGTAACCACTTCCGCATGTTTGGCTCTGTTCCCCAGGGTTAGAGCAGCTCTAGAAGCCATGTCAGAACTGCCAGCCAGGCAGGTGGGGGAGAGGGAGAGGGTAGGGAAGCAAGACCTTCCCCAACATCTAGCCATGAACATACCTCAGAAAATAAGTAGATAATGCTGGGATCTGCTTTAAAAACCCCTTCCTCTCACTTGGCCCAGCTCTGATTGGTTAGACACTAGTAATACAGGAGCTTTGGCCTTTTGAGATTCCCAAGACATTAGAATATGCCCCTCCCAGTATTACAAATTAGTTCAAGAACAGCATCTGTAGTAAATCTCTAGATCTAAACAACAGAAGATCCTAAGAGGACAATCAAGAATATGCCTTTCTTAGAAACTAATTCCTTTTTATTTTTTAATCCACTGACCAAAAGTTTGGGTCTTTATTATATCTTCTAGCACAACTATCTAGTCCTGTGCTGCCCAATACGGCATCTAAGAGCCATGTGATTTTTGAGCATTTGACTTATGGCTAATATGAATGAGAAACTGAATTTTTCATTTTATTCAATTTAAATTAAAATATCCACATGTGGCTCATGGCTACCATACTGGACAGCCAGCCAAGCAGGTGATCTAGACACTCATTCAACAAACATTCACAAACACTTCGTGAATACAAAAGATGTGTAAGACTGGGTCTCTGCCTTCAAAAAGCTTATTATCTAATATGGGGAGTTAGACAAGTATACAAACCACCATAATATAAGCAGGAGTGGTAAGTGTCACAGCAGAGATAAATAAAGGGTATCAGAACTTGGAGAAGAGAGATGGTGGCATGTCTTTATGTAATGCCCCACACTAACTATTCAGGAAAGGGATACCAGAAAGTCTATCTACTATCCAAACACAGTGAGAAGAGAAGAACTACTATAAAAAACATGAAGAAACTGAACATCACAGAAACACATATTCATCAAATGCTACAATTTATTAGCAAACCAATATGAAAAGGCTGGAAGCAAAGAGAGCGTGATCCTACACTGGGCTGTCAAAGATGGCAAATGTCTTTCCACTCTCAAGTATCTTCTAGAAGTGGCTCATAAGACTCCTGTGGGTTGGGTAGGGTGGGGAGAAGGATGGGAAAAGAAAGGTTGTCTGCCTTTTCCTCTTCTTCCACACCTTGCCTCTGCCCAGCAGACTGGGAAGGGCCTCCTGCTTGTAGGGCACTTTTAACTTCGGAAAACTAGAAAGAACTGAGTAAGATCCACAGAAGCAGCAACAGGACCTAGTGACTCAGGAAGGGTGTGTGTGTGTGAGAGAGAAAGAGAGGGCGTGAACAAGTGCAGGCATGCACACTCTAAGCTCATTGGAGAGGAGCCAGGGCTTTTTTCCCCTAGTGTTGAGTCCACTGTGATAGAAAGGGCTACAGAGATCCATTCTCTAGAAATTAAAACTGCACATTTAGCCAGACCTTTCTTTGAATTACATCTCTTAAGAGCATGAGTGCAGTAGATGAAGAACAAAAGGATGATAAATCCTAGTAAGATCTGCTTGGGAGATCAGGGAAGGTTACAGGAATGCTGGGTTGGCTTGAGCCCTGTACAAGATATCTGTTCATTCATGCTTATTTAATATTTGTTCTTTATTAAGCTCCTACTGTTTACCAAGTCACTGGAATACGATAGTGAATAAGACAAGTTACATTTTGGTGAAAGAGTGACAGAAAATAAACAGTAAACTAATAGGATAAGTGCTATAGAATGGTATATATGAGGATGTGCTGATAGGAAAATATACTAGGCTTAATTTATTTATTTTTGTTCCATAATAGTGACTTTTATTATTTTATTCAGTAATTATTTTGTTTTTAACTGGCGAAGAAAAATTATAAATAATTGTGGTGTACAACATGATGTTTTAGAACGTGTATACATTGTGGAATGGCTAAACTGAGTAAGTAACATATATTTTATCTTACATACTTTCTTTTTAGGGGGAGAACAGTTAAAAATCTACTCTCTCAATGAGATAGATTTTCAAGTATACAGTACATTGTTATTAACTATAGTCACCATGTTGTACAAAAATAGTAGGTGTATTTTTTATCCATTGAGCTGGCTGGAACTGAACATGTGAAAAAGAATACAACTGGAGAGGTAGATTGGGCCCAGATGCAGGTGTTCATCTTGGAAACCAGGCCAAATTTGTTTTGCTTTTCTTTTTGTTTTTCAGACTGTGGTGTGTTAGAAGCTCTTTTTCTTTCTTCCTGAAAAATTTTAATTATCCAAGTTAACATAATATCAATATAGAAAATATTTAGAATAAAGAAAACAAATGGGAAAGAATTACACTTTGAGGGAGAAGCCTAATGATGCCCTATTCCCAAGCTGTGTTCTCCGATTTATCAGTAATAAAGCAAATATGTTGCTATCTCTGGTTTTTTCCTATAATTTGTCATTTAATTGTGAACTTGGAAGAAAGCAGAGTATACGATTAAAGATACTTCCTGAACCACAACACCAACTGCCATGGGCTTTTTAGTTATATGAACTAAAATATCTCCTTTACGTTTAGAGTCAGCTTGATTTAAGTTTCTATTACTTGAAACTCAAAGTGTTTTGACTAATACAGTATTTCTAGCAGAAACACTTTGCTTTAGCCAGCCAGACTGGTTCCCATTTACTGACCCTTGAAAATACCTTAAACACTTTGTACATTATCTTTCTTTTCCCTCCTCTCCTTTTCTTCACTTATTTGTAGCCTATTCACCTAGAATTGAATTTAAACCCTACCTTAAACCCTTATTCTGAAGAACCTTATCTTGCCACCCATGTCGTTAGTACCTTTGTGAATTGTGAACTCCTCTGAACCTGTATGCCCTTTAAAATCATTCACTTTGCATTTTACACACAAAAAATAAGATGTATAGGACAGTATCCTCTAGATCCGCAGTCCCCGACCCCAGGTACCAGTCTGCAGCCTGTTAGGGACTGGGCTGCAGAGCTCTGCCAACCCCTCACTTGCCCCATCTGTCTATGGAAAAATTATCTTCCATAAAACTTGGGGGGTGGAGCGCACAGCAAGAGGTCAGCAGCGCGGGAGCAAGCGAAGCTTCATCTGTATTTATAACCACTCCACTCACTTCCCTCCTCATCGCTTGCATCACTGCCTGAGCCCCGCCCCCTACTTCCGTGGAAAAATTGCCTTCCATGAAACTGGTCTTTGGTGCCAAAAAGGTCGGGGACCGCTGCTCTAGACTACCCTGCTAAACTGTCAACTCTAACTTAGAGAGTAGGATTATGGGTCACACTACTTTTTGATCCTCTCATAGATCCTCATACAGTGTCAGGCACCGAGTAAATGTGAAATTATCTTTTAATTGATGACTATCAGCCTCTTGGCCTATCTAAGCCCCATTTACCCTTCCAGATTCAATTCATGCCTTTTCTTTTCATGAAGTCTTTGCCAGCTTCTCCAGCCAGGGTGATCAATTTCTCCTCTGGACTCTCACCACTTAGAGTGTAATCATCCTATTCAACAATTAAGCAATATTGCTTTATAGTACTTGCATTAATAACTTACATGATTATTAATTTTCCTTCTGGAGGACAGGGACTCTGTCTAATATCTCCTTCAGAGCCTAGGCCAGCACCTTGCATTTAGGAGATACGTAGCAATTGCATGTTTACTTTATGAGGATAACATTATTTTAACAACTACCAGATAAAACAATTTCCCAGGTGGAAAATAACATATTACCAGTTTCACCTTTCCTTTTCAGTACTTCAATCTACTAAACATTTGTTGAAGAAGGTAACAAAACTCTTTTTGAAATTTATATTTCAAGTGACAGTGTTGAGTTTAAGCAGCTAGCAAGATATTCGAGAGCACTAACCAATACAGGCAGAGTCTTCTTTCATCTACTCAGTTTCCCTTGGTGCAACCCAGTTTCAAAAGAACATACAGCTGACCCTTGAACAATGTGGGGATTAGGGACCCCGAACCCTGTGCAGTGGAAAATCCACACATAACTTTTAATTCCCCCAAAACTGAACTAATAACCTACTGTTGACCAGAGCCTTACTGATAACAAAAACAGTCCCCTAACACATATTTTGTATGATACACGTATTATATACTGTGTTTTTACAATAAAGTAAGCTAGAGAAAAGAAAGTGTTATTAAGAAAATCATAATGAAGATAAATTTACTATTTATTAAGTGGAAGTGGATCATCATAAAGGTCTTCATTCTCATCATCTTCATGTTGGATAAGCTGAGGAGGAGGATGAACGCGAGGTGTTGGTCTTACTGTCTCAGGGGTGGCAGAGGCAAAAGAAAATCCACACATTAAGTCGACTCGCACGGTTCAAGCCAAGCCCACATTGTTCAAGGGTCAACTGTAATTTGATTTCCTCTAGCCTTTTTTTTTAATGTCAAAATATTAAGGGGCTACAGATGTTTTTGCTACATGGATACCTTATATAATGTTTAAATCAGGGCTTTTAGTGTGCCTACCACCAGAATAGTGTTCATTATACCCAACAGGCAAGTTTTTACCCCTTCCCTCCTCCCATCTTCCCCCTTTCTTAGAGTCCAGTGACCTTTACATCAATTGGTGCCCATGTGTGTCCACTGTTTAGCTTCTATTAAAATGTACAGGTGGTGTTTATTTTTCCATTCCTGAGATACTTTGCTTAGGATAATGGTGTCCAGGTCCATCCATGTTGCTGCAAAAGACATTATTTCATTCCTTTTTCATGGCTGAGTAGTACTCCATAGTGTGTGTATATATATATATATATATATATATATATACCATGTTTTCTCAATCCACTTGTGAATTGACAGGCACTTACATTGATTCCACATCTTTGCAATTGTGAATTGTGCTGTGATAAACATTCGAGGGCAAGTGTGCTTTTGATAAAATGATTTCTTTTCCTTTGGGTACATATCCAGTAGTAGGATTGCTGGATCAAATGGTAGGTCTACATTTATTTCTTTGTGGAATCTCCATACTGTTTTCCACAGAGGCTGTACTAATTTGCAGTTCCACTAACAGTGTATAAGCATTCCTTTCTCTCTGCATCCACACCAGCATCTACTGTATTTGACTTTTTAATAATGGCCATTCTGACAGGGTTAAAGTGGTATCTCATCGTAGTTTTAATTTGCATTTCCCTGATGATTAATAATGTTGAGCATTTTTTCATATGTTTCTTGGCCATCTGTCTACCTTCTTTTGAAAAACTTCTATTCATGTCTTTTGCCCTTTTTTTAATGGGGGTGTTCATTTTTTTCCTTTGATTTGTTTGAGTTTTTTGTAGATTCTGGATATTAGCCCTGTGTCAGATGTATAGTTTGTAAATATGTTCTCCCACTCTGTAGGCTGTCTATTTACTCTGTTGATTATTTCCTTTGCTGTGCAGAAGCTTTTTAATTAAGTCCCATTTATTTATTTTTGTTGTTACTGTATTTGCCTTTGGGGTTTTAGTCATAAATTCTTTGCCTAGGCCAATGTCTGTAAGAGTTTTTCCTATATTTTTTTTCTAGAATTTTTATGGTTTCATGCCTTACATTTAAGTCTTTATCCATCTTGAATTAGTTTTTATATGGTGAGAAATAGAGGTCCTGTTTCATTCTTCTGCATGTGACTATCCAGTTTTCCCAGCACCATTTACTATATACGGCCTTCCTCTCCCCAGTGTATGTTGGTGTCTTCTTTGTCAACGATCAGTTGGTTGTAGGTAGATGGTTTTATTTCTGGGTTCTATATTCCATTCCATTGGCCTATGTCTCTAAATTTATACCAGTACCGTGCTGTTTTGGTTACTATAGCCTTGTAGTATAATATGAAGTCAGCTAATGTGATGCCTCCAGATTTGTTATTTTTGCTTAAGATTGCTTTGGCTATTCAGGCTCTTTCTTGGTTCCAAAAGAAGCACAGAATTTTTTATAGATCTGTGAAATATGACACTGGTATTTTGATGGGTATTGTGTAGAATCTGTAAATCACTTTGGGCAGTATGGACATTTTAACAATGTTGATTCTGCCAATGCATGGGATGTTTTTCCACTTGTTTGTGTCATCTCTGATTTCTTTCATCAGTGTTTTATAGTTCTCCTTGTAAACATCTTCGTCTCCTTGGTTAAGTATATTCCTAGGTATTTTATTTTCTTTGTAGCTATTGTAAATGGTATTGAGTCCTTGATTTGACTCTCAGCTTGATTATAATTAGTATATAGCAATACTCCTGATTTATGTACAATGATTTTGTAACCCAAGACTTTGCTGAATTTATTTATCAGTTCTAAGAGTCTTTTGGTGGAGTCTTTAGGGTTTTCTAGATACAAGATCATATTATCAGCGAACAGGGATAGTTTGACTTCCTCTTTCAAGAATAAAGAATGAACAATCACTCAGAGAAATATGGGACTACATGAAGTAAACCAATATATGAATTATAGGTATTGTGAGAGAGAAGAAAAAACAAAAAGCCTAGAAAACCTATTCAAGGGAATTATTAAGGACAACTTCCTTTTATTGCCAGAGATTCAGATATCCAGATACAAGATGGTCATCAAACACCGGGAAGACTAATAGAAAATAGGACATTTCCAAGACACATAGTCATCAACTTGGCCAAAGTCAAAATGAAGGAGAAAATTCTAAGACAAAAGAAAGAAAATTCAAGCAGCAAGACGAAAGCAACAACTAACCTACAAAGGAAAACCCTTCGGGCTAATAGTGGACTTCTCAGGAGAAACCTCACAAGCCAGATGGGATTGGGGCCCCATTTTTAGTCTTCTTAAACAGAACAACTGCCAGCCAAGGATTTTGTATCCTGTAAAACTAAGTTTCATAAAATGATGGATAAATACTTTTCCAGACAAGCAAACGCTAAGTGAGTTTGTCACTACTAGACCTGTCCTACAGGAAATACTCAGAACGGCATTATACATAGAATAGCCCAATAGATACCCACCAGTATATTATAAAAACACCTGAAAGTTAAAGCTCACGGCTCTTATAAAACAACAGCACAAGAAGGAAAAAAAAAAAACAAGGTATTTTCCAATATGATGAACAGAACAGTATCCCACATATCAATACTAACAGTGAATGAATGGTAAAAATATGAATGGAAAAAATATTCCATGCAAATGGAAACCAAAAGCGAGGGGGTGTATCCATTCTCATATCAGATAAAATAGACTTTAAATCGACAATGGTAAAAAAAAAAAAAAAAGACAAAGATAGTCATTATATAATAGTAAAGAGAGCAATTTAACAAGAAGATATAACAATCTTAAACATATATGCACCTAGCACAGGAGCCTACCAGATTCATAAAGCAAATTCTACTAGATCTAAGCAAAGAAATAAACAGTAGCATTGTAACTGCCAGGGACTGAAACATCCCACTGACAGAGCTGAAGCAGGGACTCAATAAAGAAACACTGGACTTAAATGGGACTCGAGATTAAATGGCCATAACAGACATTTACAGTACATTCTAACCAAAAACTACTGCATATACATTTTTCTCATCAGCACATGGGACATTCTCCAAGAATGATCATATTTGGGGCCGCAAAACAAGTCCAGCAAATTCAAAAAAACCGAAATCATACTATGCATCTTTTCGGACCATAGTGGAATAAAATAGAAATGAATTCCAAGAGAAACACTCAAATCTACACAAAATAATGGAAATTAAACAACCTGCTACTGAACAATTCTTGGGTCAATGATGAAAGTGAGATAGAAATCAGAAGATTCCTTGAATTGAATGATAGAGGGGACACAAACTATTAAAATCTATGGGATATAGCAAAAGCAGTCCTAATGGG
Source organism: Propithecus coquereli (assembly GCF_000956105.1). Lineage (NCBI taxonomy): Eukaryota > Metazoa > Chordata > Mammalia > Primates > Indriidae > Propithecus > Propithecus coquereli. Next base: position 15,768,881 of record NW_012150840.1, on the reverse strand, counting down.
AAAATTCATAGCCTTAAAGTGCCTACATGAAAAAGACAGAAAGATCACAAATTAACAGTCTAATGTCACATCTCAAGAAACTAGATTAAACCAAACCCAAAGCCAGCAGAAGAAATAACAAATCTCAGAACAGTCAGAGCAGAACTAAATGAAATGGAAACCAAAAAAAGAAAAGTATCAATGAAACAAAATGTTGGTTCTTTGAAAAGATAAACGAAATCAACAGACCACTAGTCAGAATAACCAGACACAGAAGAGAAAGGACTCAAATAAACTCACTCAGAAATGAAAAAGGAGACATTACAATTGATACTGCAGATATACAAAATATCCGTGAATACTACAAAAACCTCTACACACACAAATTAGAAAATGTAGAGGAAATAGATAAATTCCTGGAAACAAACAACCTCCCAATCCTGAATCAGGAAGAAACAGAAATAGAAATCCTGAACAGACAAATAACGTGCAGTGAGATTGAAGCAGCAATAAAAAATCTCCCAACAACAACAAAAAAGCCCTGGACCACATGAATTCACAGACAAATTCTACTAGACCTACAAAGAACTGGTACCTATCCTACAAAAATTATTTCCTAACATCAAGAAGGAAGGAATACTCTCTAACTCATTCTATGAAGCTAGTATCACCTTGATACCAAAGCCAGGAAGAGACACAACTAAGAAAGAAAACTATAGACCAATATCCCTTATGAACAGAGATGCAAATAATCCTCAACAAAATACTAGCGAAGTAAATTTAACAGCACACCAAAAAGATCAAGTGGGTTTCATCCCAGGGACACAAGGATGGTTTAACATATGCAAATTAATAAATGTGATTCACCACATACACAGAAGCAAAAACAAAGACCATATGATTATCTCAACAGATGCAGAAAAGCATTCGATAAAATCCAGCACCCTTTCATGATAAAAACCCACAATGAACTAGGCACAGAAGGAACATACCTCAAAATAATAAAAGCCATATATGGCAAACCCACAGCCAACATCTGAATTGGGAAAATTTTAAAGTATTGTCCCTAAGAACTGGAATAAGACAAGGGTGCCCCTGTCACCACTTCTACTCAACATAGTGTTGGAAGTCCTAGCCAGAGTAATCAGGCAATAGAAAGATTTCCTCTAGCCTTAAAGTACATCCCCTTATGGTTTCCTTACTTGCTATACCAGAAAGCCTGTTTTTCTCTCTAAATCCTTCTAAATTGCAGTCTCATCATTGAGATGCACCCATATTTCATTTTCATTACAAAAGATGGTAAAACTTATTTTTAAGAGCTAAGCCAAGTGTGGTATTGATTATTGGCTTTGAAGCAAAATTAATAAAATTCTTAGCCTGGTAATTCACAAAAACCATGAATTGTCCCTTTACTCCCTCTGAAGCATAAGAATAGTCCATGTAGGGCAAGGGTTCTACTGTTACTTATAGCGAACACCTGGGCCTGCCAAATGTGGCATTTTGAATCCCTGAGCTCTCATATACTGTCTCTTTCCCATCACTAGTCTTGTTCACATCTACCAAAGAACAGTTGGCTTCATGTTTAAGTACTTTTTTAAGTTCAGCTTTTCTTAGTTATCTTTCTTTGGGAGCATTTTAATGATCTGTAATCAAATTTTAATATATGGATACTTCACAATAAAAATAAATAATGTAAATATTAGTATTGTGATTAGGTATTACTACTTTCCCTGTTGTAATACTGTATGATACTCCACGAGTGATGGCCAGTTGAATCTAAACTCGACAGCAAACTAAGTGGTGTAGCAAATATCACATTCCAAGCAAGTCCAGTTTTATGTTTTTCTCTTTTAAGGAGAAGGAAGTAAGAGTTACCAAGAACCTACACCAAAACTTTGCTCTTCGAAGTGGCTGCAGGGAAGAGAGGACTTTTACTCATTTTCAGACACTACAGTTCTATATTTTTCTTTTATTAAAACACAGATACAGAGAGTTTTTTTCTTTTAGCCTCTTAAATCCTGGGACTTTTTTAAAAAGAGCACTGATTTCTTAGCTGTAGTTGGTAGGTAAAATGCCGAGTCTCCTAGGAGAAAGAAGCGCAAGAGGATAAGATGAGATCTTTAGTTAGAAGTTCAAGTAAGTTGGCTGGTCTCCCTTCTAAATTTGTTGAGTCAACACTAGGTAAGCTTTAAAAATGGATCATTAATGCTTCTCTACAAGAGTCAGAAAGAAAGATACAGTGTTTCCTCACCACTCTGATTCTTTCCAGGCTCTTTCAAAGCTGGTAAAACACAGTAACTTGAAGGGATAGAAGCTGATAGAAAAACCACATGAGGAAAATTAAATGAAGCAACTCATATAATTTCCCGATTCTAGAAAAGGAGTTGCATTCAGCTTAGTACATGAAGCTTTGTAATTCAGGCCTCTTAAAACCAAACTAGTCATCAATTTTGAATACACATAAAATTACAAAGTGAATAGTTACAAATAGGACAGTCTCTAACAATGACCATGTGTGTATGTGTGTGTGTTAATCCTAGGGAAATGTAAGGTGGTTTATCTTTAATACTTTAGGGCAGTGGGGTAAGGGCGAGACAGGCAAACTAAACCGGAAAAATTGACACTGGCAAACAACAAAGCAATGTGCATTTTATTCTGACTTGTGGACAAGAAAGATCCACTTCTTTCATCCCTAATACTAGGCCCCAAGTTCCTGAACCTACTTTGCCTAGGTCCTGGCATGATGTCCAGCCAGGGACATTAAATGTGTCTTTGACACATTTCCTAAGCTTACCAACATTCCTTCAATAGGCAGAAGGCAATCATCCTGCCCTCATACAAACACTCATGGCATTCAGCTCTCTTTGTGAATGAGGAACAGTGGAACCTGTCTAAGAGCTTGAACTGACACAGGGGATAACCCTTGAGAGGTTGTATGTGGCTGGCTGAGTGAGAAAAGTAGTAGAGGAATTTCAGACAGAAGTACAGGCCTTTAACACTCATGTGCTAGAGAAAACATGCACTTAAGGGGAAGGAATAGTGAGAGTTAAGACTCGGGAGGAAGGAGGGCAGGTAAACTTTATTTTACAAGAAAGAAGGAAGGAGAATAGGAATGAAATATCACTTCTACAGAACTCTGAACACGAAAGCTGTTTTTTTTTAGCCCCCCCCCCCAAAAAAAGTGGTTTCTTTTTGTGATTGTACTCTTTGGCTGGAGAGCACTGTTTATATAACAGGATAAAGTACAAAATTATAAGCTCCAAACTCCTCCAGAGAAAAGCTCTCCCAAAGCTCGACCCCCAGCATGGATGGAAAATATGAGTGTTTACTGGCTGGAACATCGAGCTGTAATGGAAATTTCAACATTCAGAAGATAGCAGAGAGGAAGGGCCTGCTAAGTAGAAAGAAGCTGCCCTTCAACAAAAGAGTCAAAGAAAAAGAAGAGTCTCTTGTTGGTCACTCTCTGAGTCCTTCCCATCTCTGTCATCCAGCTCCAGGAGCACGCTGCACTGGGGTGATGGCCGGTTTCATCTAAACTGGTACTAAACCAAGTGGTGTAGCAACACCATATCCCAAACAAGTTGAATTTTCAATTTCTTTTTTTTTCTCTCAGGAAACTGAAAGTTATCAAGAACCTATACCCAAAAAGTAAAAAGTAGGCACTATGCTGGCTACTTTCACATGTACAACTCAAATTAATCTTGTGACTTAATGAGGTAAGTATTATTGTATATTTTTTAAAAGATGGGGAAATTGTGGCTCAGAAAAGCTAAGTAACTTGTCCAAGGTCACATAATTAGTAGGGCAAACTCAGGTCTCTCTGCCTCTGAAGTCCCTTCTCTTTCCCCTATACCACGCCATCTTCCTAACAGGGGTTGCTGGCCCCATTTCCAGTAAAGTTAGCATGCTTTTAAAGAAAGAGAAGCATTTAAAGGACTAGGTTCAGAATAATTCCCTTACACAGAGGCAGAGGACAGAAGTAAAACTTTGCCATTTTGGCCACTGAATAATTGTTGTGAAACTACAGGACTCTCTTTTAAATCCTTACATACTCTACTTTGTTATAGTAGTAAAAAAACACATAATTTTAAATTTACTGTTTTACCATTTTCATGTGTAACAGTCTGGGAGTGTTAAATACATTCACATTGTTCTGCAACAGATCTCTAGGACATTTTCATCTAGCAAAACTGAAACTCTATACCTATTAAAAACTAACTGCCCCTCCCCTGTTCTCCCAGCCCTTGGCAACCATCTTTCTACTTTTCGTTTCTATGATTTTGACTACTTTAGATATTTGATGAGTGGACTCATACAGTATTTGTCCTTTTGTGACTGGCTCATTTCACTTAGCACACTATTCTCAAGGTTCACCTGTGTTGTAGCACAGCATGCGACAGGACTGAATCCTATGTGCTCTTCTTGATACTCTTTCTTCTAATTGTCTATGCCATAAAATTCAGATCTCTGTTATATGCCATCTGACACTGCTCTCCAATTGTTTCATGTGTATATGGCTCTTTCTCCCTGCCAGATAGTAACATCCTAGTGACCAAACACCATGTTTAAAAAGTCTTTTAGATCCTACCCAGCACCCAACACTATGCTAAGAACATAGAAAATACACTATAGTCAGTAAATTCTGTGATATCAGGGACTATTCTGTTTTATTTTGTGCTAGTCTCTACCATTTAACATAATGCTGACATCAAGAAAATGCATAGGACATATTTTTAGGACCAATTAATAAACTCCTTATTTCTGAGGACTGATTGTGAATGAAAAGATGAGAAGTGAGAAACTTGACTCTCCAGTAACTTTTGTGAGAAATAATCTAAAGGAAAGGAGGAAAGTATTAGCTAAACTAGAATCAGAAATCTCTGAAAAATGTGTTCCTAAAAATTATGTAAATCAGAATGCCAGACTCTTTATACTACTGAAAAGTAAGAGGGCAGAAGGACAGAGTAACATCAAAAATGGCCCAAATTTCCAAGATTTCCCATTCCTTGGTAGAATGTTCTCTAGAGACCACAGCCAGGCCGAGCAGCCCATGCCCACGATGCCTTGTCCTATGACAAAAAGTAGGAACAAACTCATAGCTGTGCTCTTTTTTCAAATTCCCCCACCTTTAATATCGAGGAACAGACAAATCCCCAGGATGTGTGTGTGAAAAAGCCAGAGATGGATAAAAATAATTCAATGACAAATGCTGGAAAAACACACAAAGGGGCAGAAGCCAGACATTCGTGGGATTCCCTGACAGCTTGATCCGCAAGGAAGGGCTGGACTGGAAAAAAACAGGGCCTCAGGTTCCTGCCAAGCTGTCTGAGGCCCTGTCCTTCCCAAATCATTCCAAGCAGCAGCCAAGACTTTACAGTAACCCTTCCAGGTCTCACAAAGAAAAATGCACTATGAACTCACTTGAGTGCTCCTCATCTAGAAAATTCTCCCTGATGTGGTCCAATTGCACAGAAGGCTGGCAGTAATGAGGAGATGCCTCTGCACATCAACTCTCAGCTCCTAATGACTCCCCATGTGCCCAGAAAACAGATAATTAAAAGACAGCTTGAAAAATCTAATCTTTCTCATTGGCTAAAGAAAAGCTGAAATATCCAGGTATCAACATCTAGAAACCGAAAATATCACTTTATGAAAAAAGAGGCCATAACCACTTTATACCTGCATCCTGGAGTCCCTATTGTATAATTTAAAGCCGGCCTTGCTTGGAGGCACACCTCAGGCTTCTAAACATGTGACTGTATTTGGCTCTAACTACTTTCTCTTCTGGAGAATGGCCTGTAATTAATCTCACTTATTACCTCTGAAAAGTAACAACAGAGGAATGGCTGGCCAAGTCCAACTCCAGAGTGTCTAGGGAACTGCAAGCTACACAGCCAGGCCTCAGACTGTCTGGGCAAGTCATGGGCTCTTTGCCTTCCTCTCCCACAACAAAGCCTGAACAGGGACGCCAGACAGACCAAAGGAACCAGGGGATTTGAGGAGCTGGGTTGAGCTTACACTGACCCAATGGGAGACGACAATCCTGAGGCTACATTTGGGGTAGTTTCAAAACAGAGGGGGAGGGGAAAGAGCAAGGTTGTTTGGTGAAAATTTGTGTGATCCATAAAATTGAGAACAATAGCAACACCACAGGGACATTCCTGTGGCTACCAAGTCATTGAATTCTCCAACATGCAGAGATGAAAAGTACAGCCAGCAATGGGATTCTCTTTACATCTCTGTACAGTTTACAGGGCAGTCCCTAGTTTAGCGAATTATCAGAGTTTAGAGTTTATCAGCCCTGGAATCCACTGTTGCTATTGTAGAAAAACTAGTAAGAGTACCTTTATTTATTTAGCACCCACTTGCAGGGAGATCAAAGTGCTTTAAAGGCAATCTAAAAGCTCTCAAAACAGGCCAGCTTATATGTAAGTATTCTTACCCAATAAAAAGATTAAATGAATAGCTTAGGGTCACTTAGTGTCAAAACCAGTAATAAAACTCACATCTCTTGGCTACAAATCCCACATTCATTAAACTTAGTCACCCTTACTACTAAAGGAGGAACAACAAGAGACTAAATAAATACCCACACAGCAGTGACTTACCAGGTAAAAATGGAAATCAGGATGTCGTGCTGGGCAGAATGTGTGCTGTGGGTCTGGCTGGAGCCGACATCATAGCCAGGTGTGGAAGAACCTCTGAGAATTCACGGAGGGCTGCTTTGGGGTGGGTACCTCTGGGAATTCCATGTGAGATTGACAGTCCCAAGCTGAGCCTCTAGGCTGTCCTGGCAACCAGAGGTTACCTGGGGGTAGAGATTTCCCAGGGCTACCCTGGATTGGAATGGGGCCTGAAAACTGGCCCTTGTGCTTCAAGAGAGGTAAAGAGAGAGCTGTTGTGGACACAATGAACTCGAAAAGGAAAAGACCAGGAGACTTCCTGGGAGTTGCTTTTTGGCTGCAAGGGTTCTAAAGTAAGTTGTGTAATGTGCCATTTTACTGCAGCCTCATGAGCACGGTCTGGCTGGGAAAAGGCCACTCACAGTGCTGGTCTCCAGGCTCTGCTTCAACCTTGACCAATCCCATCATCTTTTATCTCAGTACTAACAGGTGCTACCAAAAGAAAGCCCTAAACCATAATTTTTATTAAAATTTTTTCCCTCATTCCATCTACAAGTATAAAAAGTGCTAAAACTCTACTCCCAAATGTGTAGTTTTGACATTTTGTTTACAGTATGGAAAATGCCTGTAGCCTTGTCGTACAGACAGTATATCCAAAATTGCAGTGAAAATGTTTTCCATAAAAACAAGGCTCAGATTTTAAAATGAAAATGGAATATTTGGAAATATTTTATATGGAAAATAAAGCTCTATGGTACAAACAGAATTTCTTTTTTACGACTTATGTTTTAGGAATGCGGTTACTCTGTAGATTGTAAATCACCAAACAGCAGACTTCCCCTATGAAGAGAACAGTGTGGATACCCTGCCTTAAAAAGTATAGCCTCTTAGTCTTCAATTCTTTACAATTCTCATTGAGATGATTCTTTTCACCATGACCACAGTGATCATGGGTATGAAAGACACTGTACCACAGCATGATGTAATGTGCTTATTTATGTTGCTTCCCAGGCAGAGTTTCTGCTTCCCAAATTAGTTCCTTAAGTAATAATTCAGACACCAACAGATAATTTACCAACAATTAGGTATTTCCTCCCTGCCCAAGTCTTCGGTTCCCCCTCCCAACCTCAGGGCAAAGCAGCATACTAAGAGCAGAGGCTGGCAGTACTGGCATGGGGCGTGGGGACTCAGTGGGACACCTATGGGAGAGCTTGTTTATTTGGAAGGAACAATATCTCAGCTGGTCAGAATACTTCACCCTAATAGTCACATCTCTCTCTAGCTCATATGACTCAGGGACTGATGCAATTTAATCCATATTTAATAGCCACTAAAGCAAGATGTACTGGGAATCCATTTCTTACACTTTTTATATAGGGGTAATTAAAATAGGGAGTCAGAACAGAATTCAATACAGTGGTTTGTTTTTTAATTCAAAAGTTGCTTACATTACAGCCAGAATCTATTTGGATTTTTCACTCAGTCATTTCTTTCAACTACATAAAGGAAATTTCCTTCCTACTTCCCAAATGAACATTAAGCAGGAAGGCTGTTTAATTACATGAAACTAGATGAAAACAAAAAACAAATATGTCCTTCAAAGGAAAAGAGTCTAAAAGTTACCGAAACACAATGTAGCACAAGGCATAAAAAAAGAACTAAGAGGATAAAATGTCAAACATTAGTACATGAAAATGTTAACTATAAGCAAGGATTAAACACAATATAAATTCCTGCTCTGTCACCCAAAAGCAGTTTTCTTAACTGTCTCAGAAATTTCCATTTCATTTGATTTTCCTGAAAATTGTCTTACAAATAAAATGAGGCTCTCTTTTCAACTGCCAGAGGATCTGGACAGGTGAAGAACAGGTATCTGCCTTCCTGTATAGAACTCAAGGTGGGAATGGCTTGCTTGGGATGTGGGCCATTCCTGTGCAACTCAAATGCTAGCCCCAGGGCCCTTCACATACCTGCTTCCAGGAGGGCTGGAGTGGTCCTCGGGTGGTTGGGGATCTGACTGTATTGACCATGTCGGGCCACTAGGAATGATGACAGGGCGAAGGGTGGGGGGAGTTGAAGCACTGCTTCTGTTTATGATGCCAGTTGCCAAATTCAGGTTTGTTACCTAGAAATGAAGTGAGGGAAATAACCTGATTTTAGAGAGTTTTAGAAAAGTATCATTAAAAATATATGAGAAAAATCAAGTCAAGTCCAACAGATGGTAACCCCTCCAAGCTGAAGCTGTGGCTGTGACAAAGGCACCCAGGAAGGACTGGCTTTGTGTGCAAGGAGCAGAAGTGAGGGTGGGTAGTGTCAACATAAGCTAACAAGCATTTACGCTGCCTCTACTATGTGCACAGCACTGGACTGTGCCACATGCTGTGAAAAGCGAAGACGGTTAACAAAAACAAGAATTTACTATTTACGCTGTGCCAGGAAATGTTCAAAGAAACTAGGCAACTATTTAGCCTTTCTGGCCCTTGTTTCTTCACCTAAAAGTTCTAAATGCTCAATATATTTTAGTTATAAATAATAACTGGCCAAGTCCAACTCCAGAGTGTCTAGGGAACTGCAAGCTACACAGCCAGGCCTCAGACTGTCTGGGCAAGTCATGGGCTCTTTGCCTTCCTCTCCCACAACAAAGCCTGAACAGGGACGCCAGACAGACCAAAGGAACCAGGGGATTTGAGGAGCTGGGTTGAGCTTACACTGACCCAATGGGAGACGACAATCCTGAGGCTACATTTGGGGTAGTTTCAAAACAGAGGGGGAGGGGAAAGA
>NW_012150840.1:15717744-15759448 GCF_000956105.1 Propithecus coquereli | reverse complement strand
TAATATACAAAGAACTCATTGATTTAGAAAGAAAAAAGATGGCCAGTTAATAGAAGAATAGGCATTGGCTTCAATAAATAATTTACAAAGAAAGAATACAATTAGTGAATTAAACATTTAAAACTAGTTGTCATTTCCACTGGTAAATGTAAATAACAAGAAAAATGAAAATTACAGAGAAAAGCTAGTTACAAGATACCATTTTTGTATGTCACATTGGTATATAATAATAAAAAAGTAGTATCTGATAATGGCAAGGGGTGACATAAGATAGGTACTTATGCTATTTGTGTGTCTATAAATTGGTAGAATCTTTCTGGAAATCAATTTGGCAATATATTATTAAAGTATATTACAACATTCATACACTTTGATGCTACAATCTAGCTTCTAGGAATTATGTGAAAAAAACAGTTGCAGATGATTAATGATGGTGATATCACAATAGCAGTTAATATTTATTAGAATTTACTATGTGCCATGCTCTGTGTAAATGAGCACTTACACATATCTCATTTATACTGTTACAAGTCTGTTGTTAAGTACTACCGATTATAATCCTCATTTTACAAAGAAGGAAACTGAGGCCTAGATTCCACTGAGGCTTAGGAATAAATGGCAGAACTAGGATTTGAACCATAGTCATTTAAGCATCAAAGCCCACAGTCTTACCACACCATACTGTGAACACACACTGAAAAACAAGCATTGTTTTTAATATTGAAAAAGAAGAGGATACAAATAGCTAACAATATTGTTAAATAAATTTTGCTCTATCCATGTAAGGGAATATTGTGTATCCATTAACATTTTTTGAAAAATACTTAATAATATAGGAACATGCTGATATTCAAGTAAAAAAAATCAAAATCACAATAGTAAAAGTCATAGTAAGAAACTATGTAAAAGAGTAGATCCACATTTCCTTAAACACACAAACACACATAGAGATACACATTCCTTAAAGGTTGGAAATAAAAATCCAAACTATAAGTAGCATCTATTTCTAAATGACAACTTGTTTTCTTCCTTATAGTTATCCATATTCTCTGAATTTTCTATACTGGATATGCATTACCTTTCATAATCCAAAAAAAATTTTTTTCATTGTTATAACAAATACAGATATAAAGTGATAAGCTTAAAACCTAGGTGGTAGCAGTGGAATCGGAAAAGAAAACATAGTTCTGAGAAGCGTTTCAAAGTAAGAGGCACAGGGGCTGCAAAAGAGAGGGAAGACACAAAGCTGAATGCAGGATTTTAAGCATGAAGACGCTAGAGAATAGTGGTGTGAGTCATCAGACAGGAGATGTAAACTACAAGGAAAATGGTCTCCTATAAAATGTCCTAAAGACCTAATAATTTTGACACACACAAATGAAAGAATTATGAATCTAAAAAAAATCTAAAAACTCTATTTCCTTCTTCAGTGTTTCACAGTTCTCCCTATAGAGGTCTTTCACCTCCTTAGTTAAATATATTCCTAGATATTTTATTTTCTTTGTTGCTATTGTGAAAGGTATTGAGTCTTTGATTTGGTCCTAAGTTTGACTGTTGTTGGTGTACATGAACGCTACTGATTTGTGTACATTGATTTTGTAACCTGAGATTTTGCTGAATTTATTTATCAATTCCACTGGTCTCTTGGCAGAATCTTTGGGTTTTCTAAACACTGAGGAAGGAAATAGCAGAGGATGTAAACAGATGGAAAACATACCACACTCATGGATTGGCAGAATCAACATTGTTAAAATGTCTATACTACCAAAAATGATCTATAGATTCAATGCAATCCCTATTAAAATACCAACATCATTTTTCGCAGATCTAGAAAAAATAATTCTACACTTCCTATGGAACCAGAGAAGACCCTGTATAGCCAAAGCAACCTTAAGCAAAAACAACAAATTGGGAGGCATCAATTTACCAGACTTCAAGCTGTACTACAAGGCTATATAACCAAAATAGCGTGGTACCGGCACAAGAACAGAGACATAGACCAATGCATTAGAACAGAGAACCCAGATATAAAACCATACTCATAGTGCCATCTGATCTTTGACAAAGCAGACAAAAACATACACTGGGGAAAAGAATCCTTATTCAATAAATGGTGCTGAGAAAATTGGATAGCCACACGCAGAAGACTGAAACAGGATCCACACCCCTTATCACTTACAAAAATCAACTCACGATGGATAACAGTCTTAAACCTAAGGCATGAAACTATAAGAATTCTAGAAGAAAATGTTGGAAAAACTCTAATAGACATTGGCCTAGGCAAAGAATTTATGAAGAAGACCCCAAAAGCAATCACAGCAACAACAAAAATAAATAAATGGGAACTGATCAAATTAAAAAGCTTCTGCACAGCCAAGGAAATAAACATGAGAGTGAACAGACAACTTGCAGAATGGGAGAAAATATTTGCATGCTATACAACCGATAAAGGGCTGATAACTAGAATCTATAAGAACTCAAGCAAATCAGCAAGAAAAAAATCAAACAACCCCATTAAAAAGTGGGCAAAGGACATGAACAGAAACCTTTCAAAAGAACATAGACTAATGGGCAACAAACATATGAAAAAATGCTCAACATTTCTAATCATTAGGGAAATGCAAATCAAAACCACAATGAGATATCACTTAACTCCAGCGAGAATGGCTTTTATCAAAAAGTCCCAAAACAATAAATGCTCGCATGAACGCAGAGACAGGAACACTCATGCACTGCTGGTGGAACTGCAAACTAGTACAACCTCTGTGGAAAGAAGTATGGATATAATTCAAAGAACTAAAAGTAGAACTACCATTTGATCCAGCAATCCCACTACTGGGTATTTACTCAAAGGAAAAAAAGACATTATATAAAAAAGACACCTGCACTCAAATGTTTATAGCAGCACAATTCACAATTGCAAAGATGTGGAATCAACCCAAGTGCCCATGAATACATGAGTGGATTAATAAAATGTCGTGTATGTATACCATGGAGTACTACTCAGCAATAGTGAACTAATATCTCTTGTATTAACCTGGATGGAACTGGAAACCATTCTTCTACGTGAAATATCACAAGAATGGAAAAACACCACATGTACTCATCATTAAATAGGAAATAATCAATCAACGCTTATGTGCACATATAGAAATAACATTCATTGGAAATCAAGCAGGAGGGAGGGGGGACAAGGGGATGGGTAAATTTACACCTAACGGGTACAGTGCACACTATCTGTGCACTTATAACTTTGATTCAAATGGCACAAAAGCAATTTATGTAACCAAAACGTTTGTATCCCCGTAATATTCTGAAATAAATAAATAAATAAATAAAAATAAAAATTCTGAAAGGAAAAAAGTCATTTTTAGCAACAGTATAGAATTCAAGAAGTGAAAACAGCTCAGGACTGTGTCTTCACACCAATGGACCCAAAATATTTTTTCCTGGAAAGTAAGCTATTTTCCATAGGTCAGGAACAATCTCTGGCTTCTGGGGAGGCTACACCCTCCAGTATGGACCAGGTCTTTGGAAGAAGCCTCACGAGCCAACCGTGGCTTATTATTTCTGCCCCTCTTCTGCTGCTACCAGGGAGAGAAGAAAGGCATATATTGACTGAAGGACAGGGAAGCTATAGTAGCAAATTATGGCAGTAACTCTTCTCTGGCCCCTAGCTTCCTGAAGTGCTTTGTCTTTCTCCCTATATCCCAGAGGCAGTGTAGGTCAGGCCTTAGTCAATGGAACAGGCTCCCTGTAGTACTGAAGGCACTCCTGCCCCACAATGATCCCTCCTCCTTCCTGCCCTGATCTCTGGCCTTAAACATCACGCCTTTTAAATTAGACATGATCTTGCAGCTTGTAGAAAAACTACAAAGTGAGAAAAGTCTGTATGACAACTAACAGCTTCTCCAATTACTGCCTTAGTCTCTTGTGCCAAAAACTTAATAAAGGAGGCTGGCTTAATAATAATTTTTAGTGGAATAGCAATAAAATAAACAAAATGTGCACACCTTACCATGTTTAGTATAAATGGTATAGTTTGGAGATGAGTGAATGGAAAGGAGAGGAGATAACAGATATGGTAAATCTTCCATCTTTTGGCAAGGCTGCCCCAATTTAAACATCATCATTCACATCATAACTGTTAACACTTGCTGAACACTCAACTATTTGCAATGTACTAGATGCCCTTGCATTATCTCAATGTGCATTATCTCATTTAACCCTGAGCAATCCCTTTGTAATGGGTTCTATTGTTACCCCCATTTTACAAAAGAGGAAACTGAAGTCCCTTAGGGTAAACAACTAGACAAAAGTCACACACTTACCAGGTGGCAGGGACAAGATTAGAACAGAGAGTGTTAGACTCCAGGTACATGTGGTCTACTTTTTCCAAATAATATGCTTTAACATTTGAGCCCTTACAGTAGTGGTGGCAGGCACTCTGGGTTTTATATTTCAATTACTTCTTACCCATTACTCACAGAAGTAGATACTGTCATACCCCATTTCACAGCTGGAGAAACTCAGGCTCAGAGAGGTTACAGTAAGTAATTTGCTCAAGGTTACATAACAGTTGTAGAACTGGTACTCTTGTTTTAAAATCCATTTTCTAGTTTGGAAACTAGTAGGGAAATAATCCTAATTAACTTTATTTGTTACAGATTTTTTAAAATGTCACCAGATACAGATCTCAAATTATGAACACGGTGATTTATACAGGGATCAAAAACTATACCAGTTTTTCCTTCTTTCCCTTAAATTTTATTTCTCACTTGTTACCCTTCATCAGAAGATATTAAAGAAGTAAAACAAAGAATAACCATCCTCAATCAAATAGTTTTATTACTTAGCAGGTAGGGTAAAAAGTGCCATGAACATGAAATTATGGACTATTGGTGGGTTGTGTTTATTCATGTAACACCCATTCCTTATTTCATGGATAAATCAAGAATTGGCAGCCATTGTGATTTCCTTCTACACAAAAGCAAAGCACCTTTTTAATTTATTCTGAGAAATAGCAAAAGTCACCACTACTTAAATGAGAGACTATATGAGGAATAAAAAACTTTAAAGTTTTCTCACCTTTCTCTTTAAAGGATTCCTGCTTAAAAAACAAAAACAAAATCCCTATCTCTACCAAGTGATAACCACCTGCCCTCTATTTTAAATATTCTGTCCTTACCTTTGTGGGTTTGTCTAGAAGACACTCAGCACATATGTCACAAATACCACTCCCACCCCTCACCCCAGCTGACACACATTGCTAATCAATAATCAAACTATTTGGGGATGACTTGGACATGGCCTCAGAATCTTCTTTATGCAGCTCTCTAAGGAACCATCACTGATCAGAAGGGACAAGGAAATAAACCTATTTCTTATTCTGTTCTACAATAGTCTGTAATAATGGAAATGTTCTATAATCTGCATTGTCCAATACAGTAGCCACTAGCCAAAGCCGACGACTATCATGCATGTGAAATGTGGCTAGTACGACTGAGGAATTAGATTCTAAACTTTACATAACTTAACTTTAAAACGCCAGATGTAGCTAATACGGCACAACTCTAGAGCCTCAATCAGATTTGGCTAAATCTTATGTATATAGACTTAAAACTGGTTAAAGTTTGTTCCAAGCAAATTATATCTAGATTAAATATCTGGTTCTTCCTGTCAGCTTCTCAGTTTTTTCCAGAATGGGAACAAGGAGTCACTGAACTAAAATGGATCTAAGCATCAATTTTGGCCCGAGCCAGCTTTGGATCAGACTGTAATAAACTCTACAAGCCTATTAGGGTTCATACCTGCAGGTTTCTTCCCTAACAGGACAGAGGGATGATGAACATGGCTGTCACCAGACTGCATCTGTTTCTCTGTCCATCTGTATTTCTCCAAGTAACATAATAAAACCAGCTTTGATCGGATGAACAGAAAGTGATAAATAGCACTTATATGTACTTGATATGCAACAATGATTAACATTTCCCTGCTAAAGAATTTTTTAAAAGAATAGGCTTAGAGTACACGAAGAGATAGCACCACTCACAAAATCAGTGGCTCATCATTTTTGTTAGTAGTACAGCCTGAGTATCCCTTATCAGAAATGCTTGGGACCAGCAGTGTTTTGGATTTCGGATTTTTTCATATTTTGGAATATTTGCATTGTACCAGTTGAGCATCCCTAGTCTGAAAACCCAAAAATCCATGGAGGCACTCAAAAAGTTTTAGATTTTGGATTTCAGATTTTTGGATTAGGAACACTCAACCTGTATTAGGATATTAAAGTGGGCCAGTTGGCTTCTCTGGCCTAATAACTAGTCTATGCTACTAAATCTAGGCTGGCCAACTTACAAATTCATGTCATTGATCACAAAGGGGTCTCGAAAATAGATAGGGAATAGTTTAAAACCCATTTTAATTATCAGAACTATGACTCAAAGAACATGTCCTATTGATAATGGATAACATCTTTATGTGCAAAAAACAGTACATACATATAAGAACCTTTTAAGTTCATTTTGGGCCTTTAAAATGTTCTACTATGATCAATTTTCATGCAAATATGACACTTTTCAGATTCCATTACAATAACAGTAATAATGACAACAAAATCATATTAACACTAATGATGGCTAAATTTAATGAACACTTCGTTTGTTCTAGGCATTGTTCTATGCACAATATATATATTTTAACTTATTTAATCCTCAAGACAGATAGATGGGAAAACTGAGGTTGAGTAGGTAAAATAACTTGCTCAAGATCAAATTATTATTATTTGCTAGCCCCTGGATGCAATTCCTGGTCTACCTGATGCAAAATCTCCCAATCTTGCAGTTTCAAGCACTGTGTTACTCCCACTGCCCTGTACCATTGAGTCTTACTACTTAAAATTTGGTCTTTGGACCAGCAGCATTTGCATTACTGGAAGCTTATTAAAAATGCTGAATTTCAGCACAGCCCCAAACCTGCATTTTCAGGATCCCCAGGTAACTCACCTGCATTATAAGTCTGAGAAGCACTTTTCTACCGGGAATGTTAGAAAAGGAAAGAAAAGAACAGGAAAGAGGGACCATTCAATGTTCCCTCCCTTCCACGAAGTTCAGAGGATCTTCCAAAAAACAGCAGAAATGCCTTTGATGAGGTGAACAGCAAGATATGAAACAGCAAAGGGGAATGGGAATAGAAAATAATTCCATCAGGTACTTTAAGGTTTTACTATTTCTCGAAGTTGTTCAGATGCTCATAAATTAAAATGAGTAATCATTTAACACACCAAGATACAAAAGTAGATAAAACCGTTCAGGACAAACTTCAGAAAATTCTAAGACTACCTGTTACATTGCAATGAGAAACAACAGTCATTAAAAAAAACCCAAACTCACTCAAGACATTTAAGCCTAAAAACCACCAGTTTGTTGCATATGCCTCCACCCTGCCTTCCTCTGGCTGGCTGATGGTTAGCTAAGCGAATGATTGCCTGTGGGAAATCTGGTCACAGGACTCTACCTCCACCTAAGCCTTGGGGCCTGCTTGGCAGATGTTTCACCCCTTGCTCCCCTGCTCCTCCTCTTCCTCTGCCCCCACTCTCCTGGAGCGGCTTACCCAGATGTTCCACTTCCATTCCCTGCCTCATGTCCATTGCCACAGTGACCTCAGTGCATTTTTTCTTTGAGTACCAAAACACTGTTTATTTTAGAGCTAGCCTTCCGAATAAGGCAGGTGAGCAAATATCTGAATGTGTGGGGTAGGGACACATTGCATGCATTCCATCTAGACAGGTGTTTAAATTACAGCAGGAATAAATACAGGTGATAGATTGAAAAGGCGGTAGGAGAAACACAGAGGAGGAGGCCACAGCTTGTTACTGCTGTTTGCTAAAAGTGGTGCTGTTGCTAATGCTATAATTAAAATATGATGGTATTGCCCTGATGATTCCCAGAATATACCCACCATCCACCCAGATATATAACCTTTTGCTATTCAAAGAGGGTCTGGAGACAGGCCTAACTAGAACTCTGTTGTTACCATTGCATGTTCTCGAAATGCTATAGTCTTGAATGCTTAAAAGAAGTCCAAGCCTCAAATATAATTCAACAAATATTGCCCATCATAGGCAAGGCCTTGGGTAAAGTCTAAGGTATATACAAATAAAAATGTGGTCCCTGCCCTCAAACCATGCAGAAATTTATAACCTAGTAGGTGAGACAAGACTCCTAGACAAAAAGCAGTATTTAAGACCTCTAGAATGTAAATGTCATAATAAAAGTGCTAAGGAAATTCAAAGAAGGCATCTGAGCTGAGCCTAAGAGGATAGACAGGAAGACAGAAAACGTGTAACTAAAAATGCAGAGACAGATAAGCAGGAAGGATGTCTGAGAAATATAAAGTAGTTTAATTTAGCAAAATCTTAGAGCAATAGAAGATAGGGACAAAGAGGTAAATAGATTTGGGAAGTCCTTGAATTCCAGACTAATGATTCTGCCCTTGATCTAGTAGACAATAGTAAGCTTGCTCAAGGCTTCTGACAAAGTAGTGCTGTATCAGAATTGTGGTTAAGGTTAGGTAAACCTAGTGCTATTTTCTGGCATAGGTTGAAAGGGGCTATGTTCAGTTGAGAGTCCTAACAGTCAGGCATGACATGATAAGGCTGAGATGCAGGATGGCTATTGCTGGTCTCCCCTCACTTCCCTCCTGAGCTAAGGAATAGTGCTGGGCCTTGGAACTGGAGAACTGGGTTTATAATCTGAAGATAAAAGCTCTTGAGTTCATATGTTCATTATTCATGTTTTCTTTTTGGATCTTCCCTCCATGCAGCTGGTAAGGCAAGATGGAGCTGCCTGTCATTTAAGAAGGGAAGGTCAAAGAGTATCTCAGGCCAGCTTTGTTCTAGGGCCATATGGGAGAATGTGCCCTTCCTTGAACTTATCTTTCTGTGCCTCTCTTTAACAGTAAAATGTTTAAGGATCAAGATTAGAGGATCAGTCTGGGGGGAAGGTACCCAAGAGGCCAACTAGAGGCTTCAGTCTAGGCTTTAGGCCTGGTGGGCAAAAGAAGACATTGGATCATACACTGTGTAGCTCAAGTCACCAAAACTAGGGATTATATTTAGGAACTGGAGCCAAAAATCTAATAGTAATCAACAGGAAGCTTTTTTTTCCTAGAAGACCTCTCTGGGCATCTTCTCCTAAACCTCAAGGTAGTAAATCCTGGATTTTAGCCACAGCTCTGTCTGGATCAATGTTTAAAACCATGTGTGCAGTAACTTCCAGCTCTACCATGGAACAACAAAACCAAACAAAATGACATTTAGAGATCGTAAGGTTTTAGTAGATATTTGAAAAGACAACACAAGTTAATTAAAAAGATAATGTGTCCAATGTGAGCCCTCGAGTCCTCCACCAGATAGATCATTAAGCAGTATTTGCCCCTATGTATGCCGTTCTAGCTTATGTGCCGGGCAATTCCTACAGGACAAGACACTCTCCACTCATAGCAGACCACAGAAGTCTACTTTTCTATAGACATGGTTTGTCTACAAATGTAGTGGCAAAAACCCTCCTCTGGAGCTTATAGATTTTCACACAACTTTGACCTTTCCTAACACAGTACCAAGATTTATCATTGCTGTTTAGGAAAAAACATACCCAGCAAATATATACAGTTGTGCCAGGGGAGGAAGGGATTACCCCCAACCTGGAATTAGAAAAATGAGAAGCTTCTTCTGTGTGGTTTTTGTTTGTTTGTTTGTTTACTGTTTTGGGGTTCTGGGGGGCTACAGTGCAATGTCATCATTATAGCTCACAGCAACCTCAAACTCCTGGGCTCAAGCAATCCTCCTGCCTCAGCCTCCTAGGTAGCTGGAACTATAGGCATGTGCCACCATGCCCAGATTAGTTTTCTATTTTTTGTAGAGATGGGGTCTTGCTCTTGCTCAAGCTGGTCTCAAACTCCTGACCTCAAGCAATCCTCCCACCTTGGACTCCCAGAGTGCTAGGATTACAGGCATGAGCCACTATGCCCAGCCTTCTTCTGTTTTATCATGACCACTTTGTGCTTTATATCCTAATCATCCTAATATCCAGTTTATTTCTCATAAAGGATCTCCCTCACCTGTAAAGATTCTTTGCTATTATAGCTTCAAGAGCACAGTGGTAGAGTTGAAGAAACTTTATGCCATGTTTTGTTTGTACTGTATTATAACTGCAAGTTCATTTGCCTATCCTACCTCTCAAATTACAAGCTCCTTTAGGACCGGGACTGTATCTTACTCTTTGTTATCTCCCCAGAGCCTTGACAAGAAGGCACAAAAGCATTTACACAGTAAATGAAGTAGGCCTCATCCAAAGAGATCCCAGTAAACAATTTTGGTGAGGACCCTTCTACTCCCAAACATACACACACACCTCCCCTCCCTCCGGTTAGCAGCTAGTTTCCCCAGTGAGTAGAAAAGTGGTTAATGTCACCGGAAGGCTAGCAAGGAAATTAGAGGTTCCAAGTTACCTCTTTTTGCATAGACCACAAAGGAGGGACTGCTTTGGAATTTGGGGGAATAAAGTATCAGTGACTAGACTGAGAGATAAGTGTTGGTCTTCCTAGTGCCCTGCATAATTTTAGAGATGATTTCTGCCTGATCTTGAAGCCTTAGGCAAGGTTCTCAAATTGGTGAAATAATAATCTTGACATACATATTTTGTGCCTTGTCTGCAGAATGCATATATTATATTTGTTTCTTCATGGTACTGAAACTGCAAAGGTCTAATAAACCATTTGCAATTCACTCAAACTAATCCCAGATTTACTAAGGATATTTGCAAATTTCATATATCTTATTTATCAAAATAGAGATGGAAATTAAACATTAAAGATTTAGTTAACAACAGCATATCATGTGAGCAATTGGTAGCATAGCATTCCCAAGGCAGTTTATAATCTTGTCATAGTTCAATTTCCTCATTATAGCATGGTCCATAAAATATTAGATAATTCTTGCCTGAGGAGGTCTAGGGATCATGTTGCACAAAATTATTTCATTAATTCAAACAAATATTTATTAGGTACTTACTCTCGGCTTGGCATTCTTTTGAGCATTGATAGCACAATGAAAAAAAAGTAACAGTAAAGTAGTACAGCCATTATAAAAAACAGTATGGAGATTCTTCAAACAACTAAAAATAGAACTACCATATGATCCCACTGCTGGGTATATATCCAAAGGAAAGGAAATCAGTTTATTGAAGAGATCTCTGCACTCTCATGTTTATTGAAGCACTATTCACAATAGCCAACATATGGAATCAACCTAGGTGTCCATCAACAGATGAAGGGATTCAGAAAATGTGTATACACACAATGGAATATTATTTGGCCATAAAAAAGAATGAACTCCTGTCATTTGCAGCAACATGGATGGAACTGGAGGTTAATATGGTAAGTGAAATAAGCAGGCACAGAAAGACAAATACCACCACCACATGTTCTCACTCATATGTGGGAGCTAAAATAGATCTCATGGAAGTGGAGAGTAGAATGGTGGTTACCAGAGGCTGGGAAGGAAAGGGGAGACAGAAGAATGAAGAGAAGTTGGTTAATGGGAAGAAAAATAGATAAAATGAGTAAGTTCTAGCATTCAATAGTACAGTAGGGAAATTATAGTTAACAATAATTTATTATATATTTCAAAATAGCTAGAAGAGAAGAATTGTAATGTTCTCAACACAAAGAATACATAAATGTTTGAGGTGATGGGTATCCCAATTACCCTGACTTGATCACTACACATTGTATACCTGTATCAAAATATCACACGTACCCCCAAAATACGTACAACTATGATGTATCAATTTAATAAGAAAACCCTAAAACTCCTTGCCCTCATGATATCACTGAAATAATTAAAAAATGTATGAAAAATTCCTGGGTGCTGATCAAATGAAGCTTAAGAAATTTACACTCCAATCACCAGGAGATAAGGGTTACAATGTTAATCATATTGTTAAAGGGGTCAGGAAAAGCAGGAAATCTCTGCAGTCTCAATACATTAGCACTAAATTCTCTTGGCATATCTTCCCTCTCTGTTGAACTTCTTCATTTACATAATATACATATACATATAAACATTTAGTGTTCCAAAATCTAGATAGAGTTCCAGATCAAGATTTGCCAGAGACATTCCTGGGAAACCTGACAAAATGGCCAAATCTCTTTGTAGTGTTTCCAATTTAGACACTGCTTTTGTGCATTGATGACAGCATGGCTGCTGCAGCATGATAAGTAGATCCACTCTTACGGCATCTCTCGTGATTATTAACAAGATTGGATTCTGCCTCCTTAAAGAATCAGTTGAATACATCATAAAATAATCTGACGAGTTTGCTTAACAAATAACTGATAATAGAGACAGAACCACATGTTTTTCGACCTGCTTTGAGGAGTGGAGAAGCACTTCCAATCATGAAAACAGGAAGTTCAAC
Source organism: Propithecus coquereli (assembly GCF_000956105.1). Taxonomy (NCBI): domain Eukaryota; kingdom Metazoa; phylum Chordata; class Mammalia; order Primates; family Indriidae; genus Propithecus; species Propithecus coquereli. Next base: position 15,746,969 of record NW_012150840.1, on the reverse strand, counting down.
TCCTCATTTCTCTGTGCAAGTTCAAGCACAGGCTTTGCTACATCTCTGCAGAAATATCACAGAACAACAGGCTCACAGTGTTAAGCTCAGTCATTTTAGTCTGGTAAGAGGCTTGAGGACTGATTCAAAGAGAAAGAGGCAGAAAAACACGGAGGTAAAGAGTAGGGAATCAGATAGACCTGGGTGTGAGGCCTGGCATGGTTACTTGTCATTTGTGTGACCTTCGCACAGTCACTTATCCTACTACCTTCCATTTCTTCATCTTCATAGGTGAAAAATAAGTACCTACACCTCAGTGGATTAAAGAGATAATGCACATAAAGTCCTTAGCACAGTGCCTAGCACAAAGTAAGCAACTGATTAATGTCAACCACTTTATTATTAAGGACAGGTGTGGTATTATCAACCAAAAAAATGAAAGAGCAATAGTGTTTTAAAAGAATACAAAAGACAACAAAATCAGAAGAGAAATTATTTTCAACTTAGCATACACATAATAAGTGTCTACCAAGTGCAAGGTCCTGTGTTTTTGGGTCAGAAAAAACTGCCATCGTTTAGAGCAAAACAGGAAAGAAGAGATGCAAAATAGTTATAACAGATCTGTTACAGAAAGTGACTAATCAAGGGCTGAAAGAGCAAAGAGAATAAATAGAAAGATGATTTCTGGCTGGGGCTGCAGGGGGTTCTTTATTCACTATTTATTTAAAAAATATGTATTGAGTGCATACTATATACCAGGGTTAGGAATAATTGGTGAAAAAATGGACATGGTCCCACCCTCAATCAAGAACCTTATTTATAGTCCAGTAGAATCAGCACATTTATTGAGTATTACCCATGAGTCGGTTCTGAGGCAGCAGGGGACACTGCCCTCAAGGAGCTCCCTGTCTATTACACTATCTTGACACATACAGTATGACACATAAAATGGCGTGCATATGAGAGAAGTGGCATCTATGCCGAGCCCGGACAGATGCACAGATTAGACATGGTGCCTGGGGAAGACAGCATAATGCACAGAGACTAACAGAAATTCCAGCTGAGCTGCACAAAAACGTGTGATGGGAGGGAGACAGGCTGGAGAACCAGCCCAGAGCCAATTCTGAATAAAGGCTTTGAATCACACTTAATACCTTGGGCTTCACGTTGCAGACAACAGGAAGCACCTCAAGATTCTTGAGCAGAGGAGTTCCATGACTAGATTTGTGGTTTAGAAAGAGTTCTTTGGAGCAAAGACTAGGGTGAACAGAGAGACTGGCCAGGAGACCAGTTAAGAGGGAACTGGTAATTGTAGCTGTCCATTTGAGAGATAATCAAGGCCTTAAGCAGGACAGTAGATGGAAAAACAAACAGACAAGATACATGTCAGAGACACTGTAGAGTCTTGGCAATTGCCTGGGCATAGAGAGAATAAGCAAGCGAAGAGAGACACTGATAAATCAAAGCCTCCATTCCTAAATCCCTAGAATTGCAATGTCACTAATACCGAGAAGAAATAAAGAACAAATAGGTTTTAGGTATGTTGAATAACTTTCGAGTATTTTGAAAATATGTCAAATATTTTGGATGCTAGGCAATATAGTTAGGTGGAAATGTTTAGCAGGCAGTTGGAAATTTGGACCTGGCACTCAGCAAAGAGGTCCGAACTAAAGATATATATTTGGGAGAAATCCACAGAGAACTGCCAGATGAAGCTATGGGAAAAGAAAATTTACCCCAGGGGAAACTATAGATAGAAAAAAAAGTTCTGAGGATTGTGGCCCGGGATTCAGAGGTATGTTGGACGATTTCCATGAAGAGCAGGGGAGCAGATGCCCAGGGTCATCCCACCTTCTGCAATTAGAGTGACTCTGCCATGATCAGTTTTGCACATTTGGGGTCTGTATGCCAGTGGCTTTTTTAAAATGTTGAAAATGGAATCTAGGAGGAAGGAATGAGCTCTTGGAGGAATTACTGAAGGGTCAGAGAGGGTAAGGGAAATTTACGGGGAAGGAAGTGATCAATAGCACCATATGCTGAAGGAGGATGAGGAGCAAAAATAGGTAACTGAAGTTGATAATTCCAAGTTCATCAGTGGCCTTTGAGAGAGAGAGATGGACAAATGCTAAGAGAGAGAGATTGGACTGCAAAAGTGAGTGTGGGGGGCGGGAACTGGGAATAGCAAGGGTATGTTACATTAAAGGAAGTCTGGCAGTACAGGGAAGATAAGAGCTTGAAAGGGAAGCAGAATAAAAGAAAGGTTATTTCAGAACAAAAGACCATGTAATAGGCCAGGAACTAAGAAAAAAATGGGAGATTAAAGCCTTGAGAGACATAGAGGAGCTAGGGAATTAGGTTCAATTGGAGCTAGATCCCAGAGCAGAGATGCACAAGGAGCCAGGAGGAGAGTGAGTCTTGATACTGAAATTACCCCATTTTACAAATAAGGAAATCAAGGCACAGGAAGGTTAAACAATTTGTCAAGGTCTCACTGACTCAAGAGCTTATGCTTTTCCTATTTATCCTTTTCTGGTTCTAGAAATGGGAAAGAGTAATGTATACGGTACAAAGAACAGCTTTTTCTACCAAGAAAGAATATAGAACCAAAGGAACTAGAGTTAGCAAACAACCACAGAATCCGAGGACAAATGTACAGTAGTTCAAATGCATCCAGATAAGTTAAGGAGGCAGGGAGAAAGCTTCCAGTGCCAAACGCCAAAGTGCGTGATAAACAGGGTGCCATCTGCCTCAATCCTAGAGAACATTTATAATCATTTCAAAGATGTGGCTCCGTCTCTCCGAATTTCACTTTCCAATTGGAATTTCTGAAATTGAGATTCACTCAAGGCCCACTGTGGACCTTTATGATGGTGTGATAAAGAACTCTTTTTGTGTATGAATGAGTAAGCGCTATGAAGTAAACGTTCTCTACCGTGGCATATATCCTCCTCTAGGACTAGGCAGCAAAGTCTCAGGGTAAGAAGCAAAAAAGAAAGAAATCAAATGGTTTTCTTTTCTACTCTCTATCTAAATGAAAAATGTGAAGAGCAGAAGTGTTTCCTCCCCCCATATCTGTCAGCACATTTCCAGGAGGGCTGGTCACATCCTGGGCACTGGCTGGCTGGGGAGCAGAGACTGACACAGCACATTCGCTCACTTGGAGCCCCCGCCTGGGTGGTCTGCTATTTTCCCTTTGATTAAACTCCCAGCCTGGAAGAGCTGGAGCTGCTCCTGATGATAGCTGGGTCCTGAAATCTCACACTCGCCTGCACGCAGAGTGCCGGTGCTCCCTCTGACTCCCTCCCTCCTACTCCTCACCACAAAGCTGGGCTAATTCACCACATTCTTCGGTTCATTAATGGCAATGACCACAAAGGGCTAGCCCTGCACTCCCCGGCAGCACAGAGTGAGGCAGAGATAGTGAGACCTCACACCGAAGCTCTACTCCACACCCTGTTGGCCACCACAGCAACCCCACCCCCATCCCAGGCACAAAATGTTTCTAGAAAACCCTGTTTTTAGGGATGCACATATCAATTTCTAAACGATCCTATCCCCAAAAGATAACCAGCCTCTCACGTGCCAAGGGAAAGAACTAAATTTGACCTACTCCACTCAGATTTGTAAGGTATTTTTTGAATAGTTGTATGTTGAGAACATATAAATCTTTGTAATTCAAGTATACACAGGCTTGCACATTTTGTAAGTGGCCACTGCTCACATGGCAGAAAAGGTTGGATATTCTTATGTGTTCTAGGCTATAAACAAAGTTAAATCATAATACAAGTAGTAGTAACTACGAAGTAAATCAGGTTGTGTTTTTAGCCATACGAATTCCTTAAGAATCTAATCTCTAATGTAAATTCTGGGTCCTTCAAACGTTTATTAACAAATTTTTGGGTTGTCAAGTACTTTGCTTCTTTACATTTGACCAGTTATTTGTCCCTTAGCATGTTCACCAGCGAGCAGGGAGGAAAAAGGAGTGACATTGCCCCATCCTCCAAATCCATCCTTCTTCCAGCTACCTGAGTGATCCAGCTAACAGGCAAAACAATTGTGTCTCAGGGGTTCCCCATCATCTGTGACATAAAGGAAAAGTTCCTTCATGGGGCATTCAAAGCTTCCCCCGAACCAGCCCTTGCCTTTTCCAGCTTCAACTGCAGCTACGCCCTGCTGACTCTCAATTCTCCAACTTCACTAAAGAGCTTGTTGTTCCCCCATTATACACACATACCAATTTTTATTTTAGAAGGTGTTCCTACCCTTCTTTTGCCACCTACCTGCCTACCTTTAAGATTCAGTTTAGGTATAATTTCCAAGGCTGCTTTGGCCTTTTTATCACTCTTACCCAGAAGCTGGGTTAGGGGCCCTTTTTAGCGGTTTTGTTATTCCCTAGAAATATCTCTGTCATGCATACTCCATGCTATTATTATCATATGTTTATGTGGCTGTCACCCTTACAAGATAGTTATTGCATGCTAAGGACTATGTCTTATATCATCCCCAAGTCTTAGTATCAAAGCCTGAACACTCTCAAGAGCTTAGTAAAGTGTTTTTTAATATATACATACATACATAAATACAATGGAATAAAAAGCTTTGTAGAAAATGCTATTAAAGGCTTTAATAGGCTAAATAGTTGAATTTATAGGCAAAATAAAATGATTATTCAGAAATACTCAACGATTTCAATTTTCTACACTCATCTTCCAAAATAGCTCAAATAATTTAATATCAACTTTCCTTATTTAGCAGGAGGTCTCTTAACTCCTTGATTAGAAAAGTAATTAAAGATATATAAGAGTTTATGAGATATAATTAAAGTAATGCTCAGAAAAAAATTCACATTTTAAATATAGTAAAAAATACGAATGAATGAAAATAAATTAAGCACCCAACACAAGAAGTTGGGAAGAAATAAAATAAAGCTAAGGAAAGAAGAGAGAAGGAATTAGTAAAGATAAAGCAAGAAAACAATAAATTAGAAAATAAAACAATAGAATGAATAAATATATCCAGAGTTAATCTTATAAAAAGGGGGTGGGAATATTCAATAAGCATATCAAAAAATTAAAAAAGAAAAGAAAGCACAAACACAAAATAGGAATTGAAAATAAGGAAATGATGATAGGTAAGAAGAATTCAAAAGCATCTAAAGTGATTACTAGATACAAAGCTGTTTCTGATGATAGCTAAGTTTGAGTTTTCATGCTCTAAGTCCAGACAGAAGAGTAGGGCTCCCACAACTTTCAGTCTGCAGTCCCACCTCTCCCTAGAAAGCCACAGATACTGTATCACTTGCCTCAGTAAGAAACTAAGGCATCTTTCTTTCAAACATAGCTACAGAAGAAAGGAAACTGCTAGGAAACAAATGTACCAGAGCCTATATCAAACCATTATAATGTGTTATTAGTTATTTACCAAAGAACAACAAATGACAGAACTTTCCAAATTTTCTCTGAAGGGAAGGGGCTGAATAACCTATAATTGAGCTTTTCAATAACAAAGTCCATTTTATCTAAAATCTTACTTTTTTCAAATCAAATTAGAAACCATTTACTATTGAAAGACTTTTATGGCTGAAATAATATTTTCCAAATATATGGCATTTAGACTTTACGAAAGGTTCTGTCTACTATCCTCATGACCCTGTTGTATTTTCCCCATTAATCAGTGAAGACCATGAGGTTGAGATAAATTGCGTGACTTGCCCAAGATCACATAGCTAATCAGTGGCAGAAGAACAAAAGTCTCTGTATGCCTAACCCAGCCTTTTCCACTCCTCCACCCTCCTTATTATGTACTCCCTCAGTATTGTACCAGGCACTACCTTATTACCAAGACTCTAAAAGTTAAGACTGACATCTAATGGCAAGTTCAGATCCCTATGAGTAAGAGTCTGATGGACTTTTAATTCACTGGCACTGAAGTTCTTTACAGATGAGAAAGATGGACTGAAGGGGGATGACTTCCTAGTCAGGATACGTTCATCTTTGATTCCTACAGGATCGGGATCTTTTCCTTTTGCAGGCTTTGTGGTCTAGCAAATGATAGGAGGTGAAAATCTAGAAAATGATAGGAGGTAAGCACTAACATTGGCTACGTTTTCACTACAATCACAAAATCTCTTAATGTCTTGGTGCTTCCAGTTGTTTATTTTTAAGCTGGAAACATATATTCTAGTCAGTGACCCCCAGTGATAAAAGTGTGGCAGATCACTGGCCTTTACCCTTTCTCATAGCCACTTCATATTTCAAAATTCCTTCCCATCCTACCATGATCATTATGCCCTATTTTTCTTCCCATGATTTTATCACTAAAATTCAATGAAATAATTCCCTTCAAGTCTCAACCCTGCCCTTGTAAGATTCTTTGCTTCCTATTTCACACCAGAACTCCTCATCTACTTCCTTCAAACTACTAGAGATTTGAGAAAGAAAATGATTACTGCCTCACATACCAGGATGAGGCTGAAGCAAAGCTATGCCCACGAGAGGCTTACCTTTAGTTTTGCTCCAAATATTATACTAAAAGTAGGGTACCACCAGGGAGCAGTGTGTTGCCTACTTTTAGCATGTACTTTAAGTAATTTTCAGCTTCACTTTGTTCTAGACTTATCATTACAGACTTACCACCAATTAAGGAATATGATGTGACAAAGATATAGTAAAATACAACTATGGAGTTAAATTACAAAAATTCCTTTGGAGGACGACTTTGATGCCATTTAGCATTAAGGAAGAGGAGAAGATGGGGCTTCTCCCTCAAACACTATTGGGGGTAATCAGCAAGAAGGACAAAGAGAATCCACAAAATTCTTGAAAGTGTCATCTAACTTCATTGTGCTGTGCACTTGTTAATCTATATATAACTTAAAGTCAATATTCTGATATCTATCCATCTAGTTTGCTGAATGACCTTGATCACATCATTTATTTGAGCCTCAGTAAAATGGGAAGAATAATATATATTGGATAAGGGCATAATGAAATACCTATATTTAATCAGTTACCTAAAAAACATCCTGAGATCATAAAATACAGTAAAAAAAAAAAAAAAACACCAAAAAACCATAAAGATAATGTTATAACATTCTGACATTCTGGTAAAAATATTTATAAGATTAGAACTCACTAGAAAATTTTACCAAAGAAAGAAGTTATTTTTAAAGATCCCTTAAAATTACATTTACAGATGAATATTAAAGTTTGTATATCCATAAAATAGGTACATCATAGCCAGTAGCAGACTGAACTTCACAATACCTGTAACAGAAAGTCATTTTCTTCAGAACTGAAGAGGAACACCTGGGTTCTTAGCTTGAAACCAACTAATACTCACCCAAGAGGTAACAGTATACCGGAATAGAAAAGACAGGGAGGGACATTAATCCTACCGTGAGGTCTAAACAGCTCTTTGGCACCCTAGATAGTCCATACCTGTTGTGTGAGGAGACTGATGTGGCTGGATGGAGAATATTGCCTTGCTGCCTGCTTCTCAGCTAGCCGCTGAAGTTCAGCTGTAATCATACTTTGGCTGTACCGTTTGCTGTACAAAGAACCATCTTCTCCCTCCTTTTGTGTTTTGGTTATTCCTGAATGATGCTTATTTGGATGGCATGAACCTGCTAAAAAGGAGAAAAGTTTTCACACACTTCGGAAAAATAGCCCTGAAAAAAATTAAGTTAATGACAGGCAATCTCAAGTCAACAGACACCTTACTGAATTCTAGGGATCTTTAATAACATAAGGAGCAATAAACTGTCTTCAAATGGTCACAAAAATAAAAATAAATGCCTACCAGATCCTAGAAATTCTTCCTGTTGCCAAATGGTTACGTACATTTATTAATGTGTTTTTCCTTGGTATGAAAGCTTCACAAACAAGAATTTTCATCACATGTAGTGGGGAATAACCAATCCTAGAATTTACTAATCTTAATGAATTAAAAATGTATCTTTGAAACTCATTATAGTTCTTATTTTTCTTGTTATGTGACTGTACTTGTCAATAGTCTGTGGCATCCACTGCCAAATTATCCACAATACTTACAAAGCTTAAAGCAGAAAAAGGAATAAAAGCAAAATTCAGCATGCTAAGAAAAACAGCAATAATCTTAATATTCTCAAATGACTGATTTTCCTTTCAGATTTAAATTTTCTCCTTTCAACTATATTATCAGAGAGTTCTATTATTCTGAGCACTGAAATTCTGGCAAAAAGAAATTATTTAATATAAAAATCAAGGTTCATATTTTTTCTGATTATGAAAGTCACACATCTCATTTAGAAAAATTCTTTGAAATTGCCAGGCACTGTGGCTCATGACTGTAACCCCCAGTTACTCAGAAGGCTGAGGTGGGAAGATCACCTAAGGCTAGTTCAAGACCAGTCTGGCCAAGATAGTGAGACCCTTTTTCTAAAAAAAACAAACAAACAAAATCAGCTGGGAGTGGTGGCACACATCTGTAGTCCCAGCTACTTGGGAGGCTGAGGTGGAAGGATCACTTGGGCCCAGGAGTTTGTGAATAGCCTGGGTGATATAGTGGACCTTGCCTCAAAAAAACAATTTAAAAACCCAGAAAAGTAGAAACACTATAATGTATTTCCTTTCTATCCTTTTATTAATGCTAATGTAACCATGATTATTCTGTATACACAATAGATTTTTAAAATCTAAAACTTTTTCATATTTACTACATTATTTGGTACATGCAAAATATTTATAATAGATGTATATATAGTTATAAGTATATAATAATGAATACCTATGAATTTACTATTTAATCCAGAACTACATTATCAATAATGTGCATTAATGATGTGCTTGCTCCTCCCCTAATTCGTTCTATTCTTTTTATAGCTTTATCATATATATTTGTGTGTTTGCATATATATGCATAGATAATTTTGCTTATTTTTGAGTTCTATAAAAATGGTATCCTATTGAAATAGCTTCCTGGAACTTGCTTTTGTTATTCAACATCACACTTCCAAGATTCATCCTTGTTAAGTATAGCTGAAATTCACTCATTTTATTTATTGTATGGTACTCCATTTTGTAATTATATCACAACTTATTTTTCTATTCCCCCATCGGTGGATATTTTGGTTATTTCAAGCTTATTGCTGTTATAAGCAGTGCAGCCACAAACACTTTTGCATACATCTGCTGGTGCACATATGGAAGAGCTTCCCTGTACATATGTCTAGGAGTGGAACTGCTGTGTCACAGGGTATGTGAATTTTCAGATTTATGTCATAACACTGAAGTGGTATTATTTTTCACACTCCGACAAACAAAGAGCTCCTGTTGATCCATATCCTCTCTAACATTTAGTATTGTCAAGTGTCTCAATTCTTCCCTAAGAGGTTGTAAAATATCATTGTAGTCTTCATTTACATTTACCTGATTACTAATGACATTGAGCATGTTACCTCTTTTCTGATATCATTTATCATTTTTCTATTGCGTTGTCTTTTTCTGATTGACTTACAGGAGTTGCGCTTTTGTTTTTACTTTTGCTCTATATTGTAAGATCTTAAGGATGGTCTCCTTTATTTTATTCTCGAAGTTTTAAGTTTTGCATCTGATATTGATTTTATGCATGGTGTGAGACAGGGCTCTAATTTCACTTTTTTCCTATATGGATAACCAATTACCCCCGAATCACTTATTGAGAAATCCCTCCTTTTCCGTTGATCTAAAATGCCATTTTTGTCATATATCTAAGTTCCATCTATCTGTGGGATTGTTTCTAACTTCCCATTCTGTTCCGCTGGTCAACTTGTCTGTACCTTTGCCAATACCACACTGTCCTAATTATCATATCTTTACATTAAGTCTTAATAAGGTAATTCTTCACCTCATTTTTCTACTTTAGTAGGTTCTCACTATTGTTGGCCTTTTGCCTTTAGATTATCATTTTAGAACAGGCTTATCAAGTTCAACAACAAACTTGTTGAGATTTTGGTTGGAACTGTATTGAATCCAGAGATCAATGTGATGAGAACTGAAACACTGATGCTATTGAGTCTTCCTAAAAAATGTAAACGGTATATTAACCCACTTACTTGGGTTTTCTCTAATGTCTGTATCTTTCTACACAGTCGTCTAAAACTTCCTCTTAAGTCTTTTCTAAATTTATTCTTAGGTGGCTTAGAGTTTTTGGGCCCTTGAAAATGATGTTTTTTAAAACACTATTTTGTTGGTGGTGATAGCTGCACAACAATGTGAGTGTACTTAATGCCACTGAACTTATTAACATGTAAAAATAGTTGAAATGGTAAATTTTATGTTATGTATATTTTACCACAAGCAAAAAAACTGTTTTCTAACACTTTGTGGTAGGTAATTTTAAAAGCTATTGATTTTTAATATTGGTCTTATGGACATCTATCCTGCTAAAATCATCATTTCCAAAATATCTGTAATTATTTCCTGTTTTCTATGTAGACTATATATTATCTCCAAATAAATAATTTTATTTCCTTTTTTTTGATCTGTATGCTTATAATTTCTTTTTCTTATCTTACTATGCTGGTTCTGACTCCCAGTAAAACACTGGGCAGAAGCAACATTAGTGGGCATCTTATCTTGTTCTTAACATTAAAAGGAATGCTTTCAACATTTCCCCATTTAGACTAATAGCTCTTGCAAGTTTTGGGCAGATACTCTTTTTCAGGTTAAAAGGGTTTCCTTCTCTTCCTAGTATGCTGGGAATTATTATCATGAATGAGTGTAGAATTTTAGCAAATTCTTTTTCTGCATTTATAATGATGAATATGGTTTTTGTCTTTTAATCTGTTAATGTGGGAAATGACATTTATAGGTTTCAAAATGTTAAACCCCTTCTACATTCCTTGAATAAACTTGCTCATGGTATACTATTTCTTCCAGATATTGTTAGATTTGGCTGGCTTTCATTTTGATTAGAATTTTTGCGTTTGTGCTCATAAATGAAGCCGGTTAATAATTGTTCTCTTGAATGCTATTCTCAACTGGTTTTATTATCAAATGAAACTAGCCACACAGAATGAATTAAGGAGTATTCTCTCTTTTTCCACACTCTAGAAGATTTTTTTAATATTGGAATTGTCTACCTCTTGAAAGATTGTTCGAACTTACCCATAAAACTATCTGGGCCATAAATGTTTCCTCAAGAGAAGATTTTTAACTACTGTATCAATTATTTTAATATTTATAGGACTATTCAGACTTCCTTCATCTTCTTGAGTCAACCATATGTAAGTTATGCTTTTGTAAGAGTTTGTCCATTTTGTATACTTCTTCAATTTTATTGGAATAAAGTTAACAGTATCATATTATTTTTGTCATTTTTGGTATATTTATATTTTCTGTATCTGCATGTTCATTCCTCATTTTATCCATGTCTTCTCTTTTTTCTTGATCAGTCTTACCAGAGGTTTGAACACATTATTAGGCTTTTCAAAAGACCACTTTGGCTTTAATATCCCCTATTTTACTTTATTTTTGAAATCTATGATTTTTGCTCTCATCTTCATTACATCTTTCTTTCTTCTTTAGATTTATCATAGTGTTGTTTTTATAACACTTAAAGTCAGACATTAGCGCATTAATTTTAAGCCTGTGTTCTTTTTAAATCTAAGTATTTAAAGCAGTAAATTTCCCTCTAAATACTGCCTTTCATTGTTCTCCACGTATCTGGACCACAGTTTTTTCATTATCGTTCAGTCCCCATACTTTTAAACTTATTTCCATTAGGATTTCTTCTTTGACTCTTTCAAATTTTGAAATACATAGAAATTTGTTATATATTTTGATAATGACTTTCAACTTAATGGCAGGGAGGACAAAGAATATGGCTGTATGATACCAAGTCTTTGAAATTTTTTAAGATGTAAGACATGACTGATTTTTATAACTGTATCACGTATGCTTGAAAAGGTGTTTTCTCTAATTGTTGGGTACATACTCCTATATATGATCAATAAATTAACTTATCAAATCGTTCAAATTCTCTTTACCTTTTCTAATTTAAAGAAAAAATCAGTTGGCTGGGCGTGGTGGCTCACACCTGTAATCCTAGCACTCTGGGAGGCCGAGGTGGGAGGATTGCTTGAGGGCAGGAGTTCGAGACCAGCCTGAGCAAGAGCGAGACCCCATCTCTACTAAAAAAAAAATAGAAAAAATTAGCCAGGCAACTAAAAATAGAAAAAAATTAGCCAGGCGTGGTGGGGCATGGCCATAGTCCCAGCTACTTGGGAGGCTGAGGCAGGAGGACTGCGTGAGCCCAGGAGTTTGAGGTTGCTGTGAGCTAGGCTGACACCACAGCACTCTAGCCCAGGCAATAGAGTGAGACTCTGTCTCAAAATGAAAAAAAAGAAAAAATCAGTTTAGTGTATTAACAATTAATAGAAGCATGTGGAAATCTCCCATTAAGACAGTAGATTTGTAGATTATTTATGTAGTTATATAAATTTCTATGTTATATCTTTGGAAGCTATTTTACTAGGTGCCTAATAAAACACTTTTAGAACTGTTTTATCTTTTGATTGAACTGATCCTTTTGTCATTATGCAGTTATTCCTTATGTGTAAAAAAGATTTATATCTTAAAGTCTATTTTAACATTCTTAATGTAGCTGTATCATCTTTCTTCTGGCTGGTACTTACTCGGTAATTCTTTCCTCATTCTTTTACTTTCAACCATTCTCTGTCCTCATCCTTAGGTGTGCTTCTGGTAAACAGCATATAGTTGGATTTTTTTTTTAAAACTTTAATCTGACAATCTTCTAATAAGTTCAATACATTTGTGTTTATTTAATTCTTCATATATGTAGACTTGATTTACCATGTTTTAAACTTCTATTTCTCTTGCTTTTTCTATGCTTTTTTCTTACATACTCCTATGTTTATGCAGGTTTTTTCCCCTCATTTTTCTTCTCCCCGTAGGTTTAGAATTTATATACTTTTATTCTTTTAGTGGTGACGTTCCAAATTTGATAATGTATATTTAACTTTTAAAAGTCTATAGTTAAATAATATCTTAATCTCATTCCAAAACTATTCAATCACCACAGAAAAGTTTAACTCTAATCATTTATAGGCTATTGTTGCCTACTATATATTAATATTTTTGTCCATACATTATTGTCTACTACTGTTTAAACCATTCAGAATATGTTCTCTGGCCACAGTGGAAAAAAGCTAAAAGCCAATTATAAAAAAGAATGAATCTCAACTACCTGAAAATTAAACAAAATACTTATAAATAATCCACATGTCAAATAAGAAAGCATAACAGACACCAGGAAATATTTTTTAACCGACCAGCTTCTTAAATTCCCTATCCCTCTCTTGGAAAAGGTGAAAAGGGAAGGTTTTAAAAAAAGTCTGAACAATAACATAGGGGACTGGAGACACTGATCTTACTGAATTTCTCACATAGGGGTAAAAAAGTTCAAACCAGAATATTATTATTATTACTGATTTTAGAAAATTAACTGACAAGAACAATGATCACTCAGAATTAGCACACATACATATGCATATACTCATGTTTATGACTTATGAAAGTGGAAAATTTAATCTCTTGATTCAAGTGGCATATTACAAAATCCATTTCAATTGAAACAAAGTATTAAGAAATATAGATTGGATATTTACAAAACATGGCTAGCTGTAACTCATTTTAACACGACTATCACTAAAGTGTTTAAAAGAGATACTTCTCAAATTAATCTACAGATAATAATCCCTATCAAAATTCCATCTGCCTTTTTTTACAGAAATTGACAAGCTGATCCTAAAATTCATATGGAAATTCAAAGGATCCAGAACAGGCTGAACAATCTTGAAAAAGAAAAATGAAGTTGGAAGAACCATCCTTGATGATTTCAAAACTTACTATGATGCTACAGTTATCAAGATAATGTGATACTGGCATAAGGACAGACATATAGATCAATGGAATAAAATTGAGACCCCAGAAATAAACCTTTACATTGATCATGAACTGATTTTTGACAAGAATGCCAAGATAATGCAATGGGGAATAATACTCTTTTCAATAAATGATGCTGGGACAACTGACTATCCACACGCAAAAGAATGAAGTTAGATTCCCATGTCATACCATACACAAAAATTAACTCAAAATGTATAAAAGACCTAAATGTAATAAGAGGCTAAACTATAAAAATTCTTAGAAAAAACATAGGAGGAAATCTTTGTGACCTTAGGTTAGGTAATAGTTTTTCAGATATGATGCCAAAAGCACAGATGAATAGAAAAAAAATAGAAAAATTGGACTTCATCAATTTAAAACATTTGTGCTTTAAGAAAGTAAAAGGTCAACCAACAGATATGGAGAAAATATTTTTAACGTTTATCTGACAAGGGGATTGTATCCACAGTATATAAAGAACATTTATATTCAATAATAAAAAGGGAAATAGACCAATTTAAAAACGGGTAAAGAATTTGAATAGACATTCCTCCAAGGAAGATATACAAACAGCCATTAAGCATATGAAAAGATGTTCATCATCGTGAGCCATTAGGGAAATGTAAATCATAACAACAAAAAGAGACACTATTTCACACCCACCAGGATGGGTAAAATCAAAAAGACAGACAATAATGTTGGCACGGATGTGGAGAAATTGAAATATCCATACATTGCTGGTAGTAAAATGGCATAGCCACTTTGGAAAACAGTTTGTATGTTCCTCAAAAAGAGGGAATATAAGGTTATCATAGGACCCAGTAATTCTTCTCTAGCCTATACACTCAAGAGAAATGAAAACATGTGTGCACACAAAAAACTTATACACAAATGTTCATAATAGCATTATTCATAATGACCAAAAAATGGAAACAAACCAAATGCCCATCAACTGACGAATGAATAAACAAAATCCATATATCTATACAAGAAAATATTATTCAGCCATAAAAAATGAAGCACATGCTACAATATGGATGAACTGTGAAAAAATCATGCTAAATGAAAGAAGCCATTCACAAAAGGATACCTATTGTACAATTCCAATTATATGAAATGTCCAGAGTAGACCAATCTATAGAAACAGAAAGTAGATCAGTGGTTGCCAAGGGTTGGGGGAGGAAGAAATAAGACAGTGACTGCTAATAGGTATGGGGTTTCTTTTGGAGATGATGAAAATGTTCTAAAATTATTATAGATAGTGGTGTTGATTGCACAACTCTGTGAATATACTAAAAACCACTGAATTTTATACTTTAAAAGGGTGAATTTTATGGAACGTGAATTATGTTTCAATAAAGCTGTTATTAAAAAATGGGGAAGAACTTGACAGATAATATGGGTCCATTTCATTTAAAATTAGATACCCTATTTTAAGGATTCTTTGGTTATTTTATTCATGTCATTCTTGACTTTAAATACATTGAAAAATAAAAAATACTAATTTGTCTGGTGTCAGAATAACTATTTGAATCAGAAAGAATGCATATAACACACTCATAGGTCTATGGCTATCTGTGATGGGAAATCTCTTGACAAGACTGTAGGCTCCTAGTGAATAGAGCCTTGGCTTATTCATCTCTTTATCTCCAGTAACTAAAAGAAGTCCTGCCCCATTCTGTATCAATGAATGAATGCTACTGGATGAAATGAAAGAGTCTTCCTTAGTCACAATCGAAACAATGCAACACGTGTCCCTTTACTTTTCAAAAGAAAAGGCAAAGGGAAGAGATGACATTCTTTTTTCAGTGGGGCTCGGCAGGAGCTGTCATTGCGGGCTGCCTTTTGTTTTCTCACTCACCTGCCTTTGCTGAAGAGGGACGAGACAATTTCTGGCTATAGATTTGTGCAGCACTTTGGAAAGAGGAAAAGGGGCCAATGGTGTAACTGCCTGATCGACAGCGTGGCAGGCCAGCGGGGCTTGGTATGTTCTGTGTTCCAGGATGTATAGAGGGAGAAGCATTGTCAGAGCCTGTGTTCAGTAAGATTGCTGGCTGGTGAGGCATGCTGGGGAGAGCTGGAGGAATTTGAGACAAAGAAGAATGGTGGCCAGGCCCTGGTGAGAGGTCAGAAGTTGAAATAATAGATGACAAATGGGTGTTGGGAATTTTCTGCAGAAGAGTAGCGGCAGGACCAGAGACAGAAGTAGAGGAAGAATTGGTACAGACTAATTTAGCCTCTTTTTCAGCTGAAGTGGTAGATCCTATTAAAAACAAAACAAAACAAAACAAACAGATCATTTTAGGAAAAATGGACATACAATCTCAATAAAACACAAACATTTTTTAAAACATCACAATAATCTTATCATGAAACAGAAATCATGAAAAATACAGACTTTAATGAGTATTCATCATGAACTTAATGAATTTTGTCTACCAGAGACGACCTGGCAACAGAAATAGGAATTTACTTTTAGTCCTTTCTACGAGCCAGAGTTGGTACTAATTCCACAAAACAGAGCAGGCATGTTTTACACGTGTTAGGACATCAGGACAAAGTTTCTGCTAGCAACAGCTAATTCCTTTCCCCCGCCTTTTCAACCTTCTAGGAAAAAAGAAAGTGCCCAGAATTTCTAAACTTAAGAAAATGAAAAATTCTTTGGAAGGAAAATAGATTATCAATAGATAAGAGGAAATTCTAAAGGAAAAGGAAGAACAAAGGAAAAGGGATAATGTTCCATGCTTTTGAAATATTTAATATCTGATGACTATTTTTTTTCTTTTAGGGATTTATCAGAGAGCAAGAAATCTATGTAGGTTTGAAATCACTCACGAGATAATTTATCACAATGAATTTCTGTTGCCTGTTGCTGTTTGGGTGGCTTTATTTTTACTTCTTCCATCGTCTCAGGGTGATCTAAAGAAAGAAATACTGAGTTTAGGCTCTCTTACTAATCAAACACAAAGCCATTGCTCTATACATAATTTTGTTTTCAAAAATATAACATAACTACTAGCCAATGCTGGGGAACGCTGCATGTCTCACCAGTTTTCCAGGGATGACCACACCCACAGCCCTGTTGAGTGGGCAACCAACCAAATGATTCCCAGCCATTCCCAACCCAGGAGCCATTCCCAACCCAGGAGCCATTCCCAGCTCCAGCTAATCGAATTAGGGAAAGCTACCTAAACCCAGGGCAGCCATCCGTGGACTACTAACAAGCTAGATATGCCTGGAAACAAAATCAAGGGTAGTCAGATGCTTATGACAGGAAGTCAGACTGGGAGGGAGTGTGGTCTAAGAGACCAAGTTGGTTGGTGGTACCTACTGGAGCTAGGAAGTCATAATATGTATGGAACAGGGCAGCTATCATGAGATAGAAAGAGTAGCCCCACTATTTGTTGGTATAATACCTGGATACTACAATGGCTCTGTATCTTAAAGTAAATGCCCAGTTTTACTTGAGATAGGGTGATCAATATATTCAATAATAAAGTCATTCCAATAAATTAGTTTCTCTCTACTACAGAATTTTGAAACAGAACAGCCAGAACTAATCATGTATGGAAATATTCTAAAATCTTTGTTAAGGATTAGGTTCATACAAAAACTTAAAGGCCATTTTACAGATCATCTTTCAGAGTAAAAAAATAAGGATATATGAATTCTCTCCTCTCCATCACCACCAGTGGTGGTAATACTGTCACACACTTGCTTCTTCATGTTTGAAATGAGTCCAGATACTACACTGTCAAATGTCATAATGTTGTTTCCTTGACTGAGGATTTCCGACTGCCCCTCCAATTATTCTTAATAGATACAGACAGGTATAGATGTTCTTATGTAAAGGTAGTTCTAAACATATGACCCCTAGAATTTCAATGACCCATCTGTACAAAGGTGCTGCCACTACCTGCTGTTAGGGCTTCCCCATTACTAGTAGGGGCGAAGTTACTATATGAATACCCATCTCGGCCCCCACCTCCCCAGGTTCGCTCACTTCTCTACCCTAACCTCATTACAAGAATCCCTCAGCCTCCCTTGCCCAAAACTCTTACAGGAGCTTTTCAGAGCTTCCACCAACCTTCTTCTTGTATTCACTCACCCAACTTCATCTACTACACAACAAACTTTGTAATGTTAAAGACTATGACAGTCCTGGTCATTGTATTCCTAGTAGCTATCAAAGTGCCTAACACATAATAGGTGCTCAGTAAAAATGTGTAGAAGGAATGAATGAACAGATGAATGAAGTTAGGCAAGCTCAAAGAAGAAGGCTAGATTCTGGACTTCTAGTAATATAATATTTCAATTATACAGTGAGTTAAATAGGCTTTTCTGGAGTAGCCTAGGAACCAAATCAGTTTTTAGAACATTAACACTGTTTCTTTGGGAAAATTCATTCCACATTTTAAGTGACCAATTTCTGGCCAGGCATGGTAGCTCATGCCTGTAATCCTAGCACTCTGGGAGTCCAAAGCAGGAGGATTGCTTGAGCTCAGGAGTTAGAGACCAGTCTGAGCAAGAGTGAGACTCTGCCTCTACTAAAAATAGAAAAATTAGCCAGGCATCATGGTGTGCACTTGCAGTCCCAGCTACTGGGGAGGCTAAGCTACGGCAGGAGGATCACTTGAACCCAGAAGTTTGAGGTTGCAGTGAGCTATGATGATGCCATGGCACTCTACCCAGGGCGACAGAGTCAGACCCTGTCTAAAAAAAAAAAAAAAACAATTTCCCTGGCTATTTCCACAATAGATTATGGTAGCCTTAAGAGCAGGGAAGAAATCTCCGTCTTTAATCTAGTACTTGGCACACTGACAAAATTAGTATGTTGATTACCTTTGCCTTGTACTTCTATCTCGGCTTTAAATGCATCTATGGTTAAAGCATAGAGCTTTGTTTCTAATGCTATTTTTTTTTTATCATGATGACATGAGCTAGAAAGCCCAGTCCATATTCAATTACAAAATCCCTGATCATGGAGTTTGAAAGCAGTGAGAACTTTCAGAAACATGTAGAAGCATTTTGGATTATCATAATGCCTGAAGGAAGCTAATAGCATACAGGGCTTAGAACCAAGAATATGAGACATCTCACCAGGTATGGAACAGCCCCACACAACAAAGAATTCCACCCAAAATGCCAATTCTCTTGAGCTAGAGAAAGCAACAAACTTGACAAGAGGTAGAAACAATCATTAGAGAGGCAGGGGAGTGGAGATTAAGAGCACAAGCTTTGAGTCAGGTAGACTATGGATCAAATTCCTGTCCCTGCATGGTGCAGAGTAATCTTGAGCAAGCTACTCAGTCTCTTTTAGCCATTTTCTTGTCTGTAAAGAAGTTTTATAATAGTGCTTACTCCACATGATTTTTGGAAGTAAAACATAAGACCATCTCCAGCAGATAGGAAGATTAAGTGTTCACTAAATGTTAGCTATTACCAGCTTTTCTTGAAAAGCTTGTTGTTGTTAATTACCACGGGGAAAAAAAAAACCAGATTATAACCCTCCTTCCGCTTTTACGACAAAAAGCATTGTCCCCCATCTTTCACCCCGACTCTATGTTGTGAAGGTTCATCACCTTGGAACTATTAGTGCTTAGCCAACACATTCTTCTTGACTCTCCTCTGAATTTCTTATTTCTTCACTTCTTCTTATTTTTCATTAATTAATCAGCATACTTACCACCTTTTGCCCCACTATCAGAATAACTGTTGCTGTTCTTAGAACTTTTAGAGTGAGTCCCCAGGAAGACGCTTGCAGACTTGTTTTTTTGGGTGTAAAAAGTCAAAACTTCCTCCAGTTCAGCCTCACTGAAATGAGGAGAAAAAGTATGGTCATACAGGAAGCTATTCTGGAAAATCTTTCTACCAGATTTTATTATGGAAACAGAATAAGCTGGAAAAGGGGAAAATGAAAAGCACAAGCTGAAAATTCCCTATTAATAGATGGTTAAAATGAAATATAAATGAAAGCAATCTAAAAAATGTAAAGCATGATAAAGCTTTATTCATCCCACAGTGATGAATAAAGATCTACACCGTCTAATATGGAATCTATTAGTTATATGTGACTACTTAAATTAAAATTAAATAAAATTAAAGATTCTTTTCCTTAGTTATACTAGCCACATTTCAAGTGCTCAATAGTCACCCACAGAATATTCTATTGGACAGCCACATTCAAGATCCGGAGTCCACAAACTAAAGACTGGGCCAACCCTGACCAGCAACCTGTTTTTGTATGGCCCCAGCTAAAAACTTTCTTATATTTTTAAAGAAGAATATGTACAAAGACCGTATGTAGCCCACAGAGTTTGAAATACTTATTTCTGTCCCTTTACAGTTTGTCCACCCCACTTCTAGACAATAGAAGTATCTTCACTAAAGGAGCCACTTATCATTTTAACTGCCTCCCTAAGAAATAAGGAAACCCATCAGTGTAACCACAGATGAGTTCCCTCACCATATACAATGCAGGAGACTGAACTAGATGATCTCTAAGGTCACTTCAAACTGTTGAAATTATATGCTCTTTATGACCATCCACACAATACAAAGTATAAGGAAACAGAGGAGGGCCTAAGGGAGTCTTCCAGTCAACATATCACACATAGATTTTGTAACATCTGCTTTTAGGACAAAAGCAGCCTCTCAATGATGGTCTTTCTCTTTTTTTTTTTTTCTTCCTGAAGCTTGGCTATGTTCCACGTAAGCAGCCATAAGTGAAGCATACCTGCATTATTACCAAGAACCTATAGCCCATCTTCAGAACACACTCTAATGAGAACCTAGAAACCACCTGTATGAATCTCAGTGTAAGCCCCAAGGTCTTTAAAATAGCTAAATGCCCCAAGGTAAGTAACACAAGTAACTATCAAAGATCTACAGGAGACATTGCAAACAGGCAGCTGCCTCTGCCTGTTGTGTTTTATTTGGCCCTTCACAGAATATTAAAAGGCAAAGGTTATGGTTGGTCAAAATACAAGCTGCTTTATACCTGTCTTATCCTCTGCCCACTTTAAAATCTATGTTTTCCTGCCTGACTCTTGCAGGTATTTGAATTTGCCAGCCCTGACAAAGCATCCATGTACTCACCCCAAACTTAATAAAAGAAGAACTGATGCTACCACATACTTCCCAACCATCAACACATAATCCACAATCAGAAGTAATTATGTTCCAATATATTTTATCTCCAAATCTACATAATTAGTTAACAGAATGTGTAATTCATTTTTAGCATCCAGTTAGAACTGCCGAAGAAATACATATCACTTTTTAAAAGGATGGGCTTTTTTCTTTTTTACGTATTTTTAGGGATTTAGAAGATCCAAAAGAGGAACCAGAAATTAATCTTTTGGCATTAAAAGTAGAGGTTTTTCTGAACATAATCTAGTTCTTTTTCCTTTTCTATTTTTATAATGTTGGTGTGAGAAACTGCTTCTTGCACTGTTTCTATACCTGCTTTATCAATCACATTACTCAAGACCCAAGAATGTCAACAAAAATAACATCATACAATTATGGACTCCTACAAAATGAAGTATTTGTTTGCTGTGTGTTTAAGCACATGATATTGAGGCTATAATGAGGTCTGTACAAGGTACTAAACACAGATCGTACTATGCTGCTGATTGATAAACCCCCACCTGATTTAACTTCACAAATCAACAGTGTTGATTTTCTACTGATTTTCTCCTTATTGTGACTTTGATGATTGAAACCTAAGTAATGGGGTTTACAGTTACTTTACCCTTTTTTATTTTCGTAGTTTTGCACAACTCTCTATTTAGAAAAAGTCCCTCCAGTATGAGTTTTACAAGATTTAAAATTAAGTGCCGTTGTTGTCTCCTCCTATGAAAACCCAGCATAAATTGACAAAATGGCCCGGCTGACTTGTATCAAGACAGAAAACTGAATACTGAGATTTTCAATTCCTAAAGGCTAACCCTAAGCATGAAAGACTTGTTCTATTTTATATAAATTAGGCGTAACCCTCACAGTGTTGAGAAATTGCCAATTTCTCAACCCACTCAATGTAGGCAAAATTTGGTCATCTCCACTGCATCAGTAGGTCAGGGATAAATTCAGACCCAGTACACACTAGAAGCCCCTAACTTCAAGTTTCCAAAGGGCTCTCTCAGCACTTTGAGTGAGCTGTACTTTGAAGGCTGTCTGGTACTACAGCCCAGATACCCAGCAGCAGTGTTTTGATAACTGAAGCCATGACTACAGCAACATAATTGGCTGAGAATATGAAGAGGCCAAGCCCATGCAACTTCTTCTCCTTCTGAGAGTGATTTTTTTCTTTTCTGTTTTCTTTTCTTCCTTTCTCTTTTTCTTTAGAGACAGGGTCTCACTATGTTGCCCAGGCTGGCCTCAAATTCCTGGCCTCAAATTCCTGGCCTCAAGTGATCCTCCTGCCTCAGCCTCGCAAGTAGCTGGGACTACAGGCACACACCATTGCACCCAACGTTGAGAATAATTTCATTCGTGTCTATGTGTCAGAAACAGGGGAATGGTGAGTATTCAATGGGCAGTATGGAAGATGGAATAAGATGGTTTTTATTAATCAAGAATGTCTTCTACCTTGCTTGTCTGATGAACTCCTGAAAGCTTTCCGTATTCACCCCATCTTCCTCTTCTTCCTCATGTTTCTTCTTCGATTTCTTTTCAGCCATTTGTTCTGTTTCCTACCCAGTGCCCAAGCCCCACAGAAAAACAAGATAAAATTG
The DNA here is from genome assembly GCF_000956105.1 of Propithecus coquereli. Lineage (NCBI taxonomy): Eukaryota > Metazoa > Chordata > Mammalia > Primates > Indriidae > Propithecus > Propithecus coquereli. Next base: position 15,724,324 of record NW_012150840.1, on the reverse strand, counting down.
ACTCCTAATAAATGGTACTTCCTCATCTAGTTTCATTACCCTTGGGTTAATTTGTCCTTATAGTAAAGTCATTTAATTCTTCCTTGTACTTTTGTCACCTATAAATTTGATATCTTACTTTTGGCCACTATTTCATGAAACGTTTTGAAATTCCCAAGTAAATGTTGCAAAACAAATATAAATTTTTATCATATTTTTACTTTCTACTTTCACAGACCATTGATCAAAGAGCTTTTTATAGTAGCTTAGTAATATCCAGGTTCATACTTGTAGATTTAACAGTATGACAATACAGACACAGTTTTTTGTTGCAATTAGGAGAGGAAAGATAGGTCTTGGAAGATACTCTTATATCAGCTTCCAAACTGAATAAACTCTTCACTTATATAAAACATAACAAAATTTTCAACAGATATGGAGTAAATTATAGATATGGGTTTGGTGCATTGATAGTCTACTAACCATTCTATGCAACTTCAGAAAAGCCATTTAAATTTCCAAGCCTCAGCTTTTCCACCTGCAAATTGACCATACTCCTCCCACCCCCAAATTATATTTTTGATGCATCCTGAGACCCTTGATTATAGGATGCTTTGTAAAACAGTCTAATTAAATAGTATTTCCTGGGCTTGATTGTAAAATGATGTCACTGTATAAAAATGTTTCAGAGAAGAAAGTGTAACCCTCTCAAGAAAGAAGAGTACATCATTGTATCAAAGCTACGTTTAAATTTGCTCCCAAATAGTCAACTCACCATTGTCCACAGGCACAATAACATCAATGCAGATTCACATAGCCCAGGATTCATCACAGGTGCAATAGAACTCAAAAGTTTATACCTTTTGATAAGAGTTAACAATGGACACTTAGCCTTCAGAAGTAACAGTTTTTCAGCCCAGCTGAGTTAAGGTGTGGGGTCCTGCTCTCCCTAACAGTAATGCACAGAGGATGATGATGCTAGAGAACAGAAAAAGAACCTCTCCATCCAGTTGGACAGAGGCTTCTAATTTTTTTCTGAGAGTGTGTGGCAATTCAAAGGAAAGGACTACAGATTAACCAATTACCTTGTTGTATACAATGATAAAGTCACCCAGTTGGTGGGCCAGGATTCTTCTGCGTTCTAGAAGTGCCAATCGTCGACTGGGTAATACCATCCTCAGTGAGTGCTGGAGGTTACTTGATGCTCGCTTGAGGAAACGAACCACCAGCTCCTATAAATTAAAGAACCGGGGAGGAAAAAAAGCATGGATTATGCTAAGCAACAGAAGACAAGCTATGAAGGGATTATACAACAGAGATATGAGAAGAGACATATCATACATTTCAATAAACAAGACCCAAAGCAAACATGGTAGGTATAAGATACACAAAGAAACAAAACAAATTTATTCTTTTCCCTCAGTAAGCTGACAATTAGAAAATAAAAATCAAATATGTATGCAAATTACTATGTAATAAAATAGTAGTTATAAAAGTACCATAATACATATATAAATAGTATTATAATAATTCAAAGAGCATATATCATTCCTAATAGGATGATCAGAGAGAGCTATTTAGGGGATAGCTAAAGACGGGTAGTGGAAACTAAAACTGTGGGAACAGAAGAAATCATCAAAGGTAAGACAGTAGAAAAAGAATACATACTTTTTTCATATTCATACTTAGAGATAGGAAAGAGGAGGAAGATTCAGAAAAAAAAACAAAAAACAAAAAACAGGGTAGAAACATCAAAAATGTAGGAAGAAATCTAGTAGAAAATAGCGTCTTGGAGGACAAGGGAGGAAAGTGTTCCAAGTCAAATGCTTCTGAGACGCTGGAGCTGGAAAGACCACTACCCAGACAAGGCCCTGGATCTGGCCATTGAGGGATAATTTCAAGAGAACATTTTCAATAAAGAGAGCAAAAGAAAGATATTAAGAAAATGCATGGGTAATGAAGAATATAGGTAAAGAGTAGAAACTATTCATTTTAAAAGTTTAGTGACAAAGGAAAAGAAAGAACTGTCATAGTAGCTTGAAAGGTGATGCCTTTTTTTTTTTCCTTCCCAGAGGATAAGGGAGCTTTCAGAGTTTAGGGTTGACAAAGAGAACACAGTATAAAGTCATTAAGAGAAAGAAAGAATACATTTCACTTAAGATGGGGGCAAAGGATTTTGATATCTGAACAGATAGCAATCGGATGACTGATAACATCATATATGCTTCAAAGAGATATTCTGTAAGGCCAAGGGCCTTAAAGATGTTTTTGCCCCATAAACACAATAAAATTGATGATAGATGTTGAGACTTTCTGTTGATATGCCTTCTGTGATTTATGAGATAAAGAATCTCTAACCCAACCCAGACCAGAGAGGGTAACTCTACATCTACCTTCCTCATAAGCAAGACCACTACCACAATCATCAAGGAATGAGTTAGGGTTTGCTTGCTAATTACAGTTTCAAGAAGGAATTTGCAGAACCAGTATTAAGTTTTGCAGCAATGATCCCAAATATTCTTGGAGAAAGCCCCGTAGAAATCCCCTGTGAATTCCAAGGCAGCATTTGCAGTGGTTATTCTCTTCTGAATTATTTTTTTTCTTCTTGAATTTGATTTTGGCTCATTGTCCTTTGTGCCAATTTACTCCAGCATAAATGGAACAGCCTCATAACCAGAAGGCTGAATTTCATGGTTCTACTCAGCTGTCTTTACTATAGGGTGGTTTAAGCTGAAATATTAAAACATTATTTTTTCACAGTAGAGCAGACAAACTGACTCTCAAAAGGCAGTCTCAATTTTCCACTTGGAAAGAGCAGAGCTAACATTTTCCACTGATGGTTGAAGGATTATTCACAACACACAAGGTTTTATCTCTGAGTTATATTGGCTACTATAAATTCACAAGTTGTTTTCTGGGATAACCAACATGTTTTTATAATAAGCCTGGCATAAAGACCTGTCTTTTGTATGTGGAGGACTAGAAATTATAATAGGGTTATCACTGAGTGGAATAAAGGATGCAGCTTTCTCAGACCGAAAGGTCCCTCTTTTTCTGGTGACAAATCCCTGTTGTTAAAAAGGTTATAGAAGGGCTGTGGCTTCTTCTGTAAGTTCTGACTTTACCTGAAGCTTGAAGCTCCCTGTCATTCTGATCCAAAAAAAAGAAACACCTTCCTAGAAGATTAAATCCCAGGCATGTTCAAATGACTAATACACAGCAAAAATTATCACACAAGTTTGATTTCAGTAATCTAAGAATCCCGTAAAGTTACAATTAGCAAAGAAAAAATGTGAAGCTACAAGATTGTGCATTCTGAGAGGGCCCATGACAAGGTGTTGACTTTCAAAGAGCTAACTTGACTCCTCAGGACAGAAAACAAATGCCTTATGATACATGAAAACAACAGAAGAACAAGTAATGTACAATTATAACAGCTAGGTTCGAGTTCCAGTTTCACCACATACAAGCTATGGAACAACAGACTTGGCTTCTCTAGGTCTTTGTTTCCACATCTCTAAAATAGATAAAGCCTACCTCAAAGAGTTAATAAAATGTGAGTTTACTTCAGGAAGGACTGTAAATTGTTATTCTTTCTGAGGGCTTTGCACAGGGCTTAACATCAATTAGAAATCAATTTCCATTCCAAAATGAAATAAACTGATGCCCTCACTACATAGTGCAATGAACGTAGCTCCAGATGAAAGATTTGCTTCACATTAGAATACGAGAAAATTATTATTTATTTATTATCTATTTATTACGCAACAATCCTTTCACCGGAAGAATATATTGCTCTTTATCCTAATAGGAAAAAAAAAAAAAAGGAAAAAAACAAAAAGAAAAAGGGAAACTACAAAGGTTCCGATAAGAAGAGCCTCACCATCTGTTCATCCTCTTTGGCAGCCCAACTGGCATTGAACGTCTGACCTCCACTGTCTTTCATCAGGCGAATTTGAACATGCTGGAGATAGGCAGAGAATGCTATTCGGGCCTGCACTTTGCTATAGAAATCCAAAACAACATACCGTTAAGAGACAGAATTGTAAGCCTATCAAATGTGTACTTGCCTCTCTCAAAGTGGCCTTTGAGGATACTTCTATTAGGATGTCTAAGAAATATGAAGCCCATCTTATAGCCACTGAATAAGATTCCTTTCTAAACAGTACATAAGGTTTTAAAAAATTTTTTTCCTATTAAAAGAATCAGAGATGGAGAATCCTACTTATTTTCTATCATTAGCATGGGAGTAAAAACAAGAATAGAAACTCAGGTTTCCTATTCATCACCTTATCTTTTTGAACTTTTAAACAACTTTCTTGGGGGAAAGAACAGGAGAAGTATTGAATCTTCACAAGAACCACTGTATTAAGGAGAAAAGGATTTTTTCATTCCTCAAGAACATACTTATCATTTAGTGAAAAAGTATGGATTTTGCTATGGTAACTAATATTTATAGTGTGTAAAAACATCCAAAGCAGGAAACAGATAAATCCTACAAAGGACCTTTTAAGACTAAATTTTAAGGTCATGCTTTTCTCAACTACAAGACAGCAATGGCTGGAGCCCAGAACAAATGAGTGAGGTCCAACAGAGTTTGGCATAGATGAACTGATGGGCCAGGACAAGCCCAGATGTTCAGTGGGAGAAAGAAACCCTTAAATACAGTGAAAGCCACCTCAGCAACATCACTGAAGAACCCATCTATTTTCTTCCTGGTGGTCTAGGCTGGAAACAAGGAAACCGATCAAGCTATAGTTAGAAAGACAGAAGTACCAGAGAGACACTGATGATATTCACTTCAGCTGCCAATTGTGGCAGATCTGTTTTCTTTTAGGCGAGCTTTTGGTTACTTCAGCTGATCGGCCTTCTGACACTGTAGCCAAAATTACATCAGCGAAGATTAGGGCCCAACACAAACTTTGTTTACAATCCTCACACATGCAATCACTGAATGCTTTCTACTCACTGTTCCCCCAAGGTTAGGATGAAAAATTTGTCCAGAGTAAACTGGAAATCCTAAGAGGGCCCAGTCTAGCTTCCATGTGTGTGGGAGAACTGGAGGGCAGGGGAGTCAGGTTGGGGAGTAGATTTTCTTTTGAGAGCTTAATGCATAAGAGCTTTGAAACATGAACTATAAATAAGGCTAGATCTTTCTTACTAACAGGGATCATTTATAGGAGCACAATATGACTTTGAAACAATAAATACGTATTTTCAAATATTTCTCAACAAAGACAATAATTATATTCTTGTCTACCTATAGGGCATATGCCACTTTTCCCTCAACCATTCCCATACGTTTTACCTCCCCAACAAATTATTTTCAAGTCAAAATAAATTTAAAAGATCCTCAACTTTGTTCAGTGAATTCACTTGCAATATAATGAGGTAGAAATAGCATGTTTTGGATATCTCCAAATGTAGCAGAATATCCAACCTCACTCACCGATCCCCTTATACTATTATAAAACATGAAGGTCTTTTGGATAAGGGAATTATTGCTCATAAGTTGAGACTTCAACCATTATTTTGTTGCAACTCAAATGAACGAGTACTGAGTTTTCTATTTCTATAAACCTTATTAAGGAGACCCCTGGGATGTTAATTCTGAGATTGTCTTCAAGGTCCCAGACACATTGACTAATGACAACCAGAATGATTTCTACCAAAGAAACCTATTTTTAAAAAACAAAAGGTTATGTAGATCCTCAGTATATAAAATAAACAACAAGGAGTCTGTGCCTAGAGTCTTGAACCCTTGCCATGGACCTTCCCCAAGCCCCTCAGTAGCCCCTGAGACACCCCACAGGACAATGGGCAGCTTCAGGGAACACAATCTAAAAACCACTGATTTATACTAACACATCCTGCAATTAATAACAGTTTACTCATTCAAAGTGAAACCCATAAGATTTATGAAGAAATAATTTATTTCTGCAACAACTAAGGAGAATGTTATTGCTGGAAAGGATATCAGAATACAGTCCAGTGGTTTTCAAATGCTGTTTTCAATTCAGTGGAATCTTTTCTCCCTCCTGAAAGTACTCTGAAAAACACTTGTCTAACTCCACATCTTGGCTTGACAGAAAAGGAAACTGAGGCCTAGAGAAGCTCTTTAACTTGCCTATAACCACATAGCCAGTTGGTAGCACTAAAAAAGTCAAAGCCCAGATCTTCTGAATGAGTTTTGTGTGTTCTCCACTAATGGAACTATTCTCGTTCTCCACAACACTGTTCCAAACCTTAACTCTGTCTCTGAAGACCCTAATGTCACTCTCCAGCCTTTCAGTATAAGAAGTGGCCTCTAAGTTAGAAAATAAAGGCCACCATGCATAAATACCTGAACTTGCTTGCTCTTCAACTTCTACCTACTGCATTCATCTCATAGTCCTTTCTTTCTGACTTACAGTAAAGTGATACACCTCCACTAACCTCTTTCCACCTTCCTTTAGGACCCTTCTCCACCAATATATCCATATCTGCATCTCTAATCCTCTTCTCATCAAATCCTTCCCCTCGGTCTATAAACAAGCTCCAGAATCCCTATCTTTAGTGGGCTCTCTCCCTGATGCATTCTCATCTTCCTTTCATTGCCAAC
>NW_012150840.1:15706365-15707564 GCF_000956105.1 Propithecus coquereli | reverse complement strand
CAATTTGTCTAATTTTTAAAGCATTTCAAAGTTATAGACAGATATCAATGCAGTCTGCTCCTAAACATTTCAACATATATATCATTACTATCTAGAGTTCAGTATTTGTTTTATAGATTTTTTTGGTGTGATAAAGATCACACACAGTGAAATACTCAAATATCAAATGTCCATTTAATAAGTTTTGACAAACACCTACAGCTGTATAACCCAAACTCTACTAATACTACCACCTCAGAAAGTTCTCATGCCCCTTCCCAGTCAATCCTTCCCTAGTATCCTAAAGACAATCACCGTTCTGAATTTTCATCATGTATTAGTTTTGCCTGTTCTAGAACTTCATAAAAATGAAACCATACACTATGAGCTCTTTTGTGTAAGGCTTCTTTCATTCAGTACGTTTTTGAGATTCACTCATGTGTGTCCATCAGTACTCATCTATTTTATTGCTGAGTAGTAGGGCATTGTCTGAATAATCCAGTTTATCTGCTCCCTTGTTGTTGGACACCTAGATTATTTCCTGCTGTGGAGTTATTATGAATAAAAATACTATGAACATATTTGTACAAGTCATTTTGTGATGATGTTTTTCATTTCTTCTGGGTAAAGATCTCAAAGTGGAAGTTGCTAAGCTTTCTAACAAACTGCCAGACTCTTTCTCTAATATGCTTGTAACTGGTAAGTTTATTCTGCCAACGACAATTTATCAGAATTCTGTGAGCTCCATGTCGTCTTGACCAACATTTGGTGTTGCAGTCTAATATTAGCCATTCTGCTAGATGTTTAGTGCTGTAAGATGGCTTTAATTTGTAATTCCCTGATAACTAATGTTGTTAAGCACATCTTCCATGAGTGTATCAGCTATTCATATATCTTCCCTTTGAAGTGTCTGTTCAAATATTTTATCCTTTTGTAACTGGGTTGTCTTTTTATTACTGAGTTGTATATTTTCTAGATTCAAATCCTTTGGCAAATACGTTTGATGAATAATTTCAGTCTACAGCTTGCTGAATCATTTTCCTAATTGCATCTTATGATAACATTTTTAATCTTAAAGAAATCTAACTTATTTTTGTTTACTACTTTCTGTGTCATGCCTAAAAACTTGTGCCAAGTCCAAAGTCAAAGATATTCTGTGTTTTCCTCAAGAAATTTCATAGTAATAGCTTTTGTGTTTATGTGTATGAATCATCTCTAAT